>NW_026690928.1:600000-774370 GCF_020826845.1 Diceros bicornis minor | reverse complement strand
CCCTTACTTCCATCTAGTAAGGATCACATAATTCCTTACAAAGTTTTGACACAGATTACCAATTCGGGCATTCAGAACATATAGAACGTTGCTGTAAGCAAGCACATTCTGATTCAAAGTTGCAAGTTACTATGTAGGAACAAGTTTGTATAGGTATTTCAAAGATGCCCAGAACTGAGCTAAACGTTGTATGTCTCCAACTCCTAGAAATAACTTCATGCCCCAACTCCCTTACTTCCAGCTAGTAAGGATCAGACAATTCCTAACAAAGTTTTGACACAGATTCCCAATTCGGGCATTCAGAACATATAGCACGTTGCTGTAAGCAAGCACATTCTCATTCAAAGTTGCAAGTTACTATGTAGGAACAAGTTTGTATAGGTGTTTGAAAGACGACCAGAACTTAGCTGAACTTGGTATGTGTCCAACCTCTTGAAAGAACTTCATGCCCCAACTACCTTACTTCCGGCTAGTAAGGATCACATAATTCCCAACAAAGTTTTGACACAGATTCCCAATTCGGGCATTCAGAACATATAGCACGTTGCTGTAAGCAAGCACATTCTCATTCAAAGTTGCAAGTTACTATGTAGAAACAAGTTTGTATAGGTATGTCAAAGATGCCCAGAACTGAGTTAAACGTTGTGTGTCTGCTCTCCTAGAAATAACTTCATACCCCATCTCTCTTACTTCCAGCTAATAAGGATCACATAATTCCTAACAAAGTTTTGACACAGATTCCCAATTCGGGCATTCAGAACATATAGCACGTTGCTGTAAGCAAGCACATTCTCATTCAAATTTGCAAGTTCCTATGTAGAAACAATTTTGTATAGGACTTTGAAAGATGCCCAGAACTGAGCTGAAGTTTGTATGTCTCCAACTCCTAGAAATAACTTCATGCCCCATCTCCCTTACTTCCAGCTAGTGAGGATCACATAATTCCTAACAAAGTTTTGACACAGATTCCCAATTCGGGCATTCAGAACATATAGCACGTTGCTGTAAGCAAGCACATTCTGATTGAAAGTTGCAAGTTACTATGTAGGAACAAGTTTGTATAGGTATTTCAAAGATGCTCAGAACTGAGTTAAACGTTGTATGTCTCCAACTCCTAGAAATAAATTCATGCCCCAACTCCCTTACTTCCGGCTAGTAAGGATCACATAATTCCTAACAAAGTTTTGACACAGATTCCCAATTCGGGCATTCAGAACATATAGCACGTTGCTGTAAGCAAGCACATTCTCATTCAAAGTTGCAAGTTACTATGTAGGAACAAGTTTGTATAGGACTTTGAATGATGCCCAGAACTGAGCTGAAGATTGTATGTCTCCAACTCCTAGAAATAACTTCATGCCCCATCTCCCTTACTTCCAGCTAGTAAGGATCACATAATTCCTAACAAAGTTTTGACACAGATTCCCAATTCGGGCATTCAGAATATATAGCACGTTGCTGTAAGCAAGCACATTCTCATTCAAAGTTGCAAGTTACTATGTAGGAACAAGTTTGTATAGGTATTTCAAAGATGCCCAGAACTGAGCTAAGTTGGTTAGTGTCCAACCTCTAGAAATAACTTCATGCCCCAACTCCCTTACTTCCAACTAGTAAGGATCACATAATTCCTAACAAAGTTTTGACACAGATTGCCAATTCGTGCATTCAGAACATATAGCAGGTTGCTGTAAGCAAGCACATTCTGATTCAAAGTTGCAAGTTACTATGTAGGAACAAGTTTGTATAGGACTTTGAAAGATGCCCAGAACTGAGCTGAAGTTTGTATGTCTCCAGCTCCTAGAAATAACTTCATGCCCCAACTCCCTTACTTCCAGCTAGTAAGGATCACATAATTCCTAACAAAGTTTTGACACAGATTCCCAATTCGGGCATTCAGAACATATAGCACGTTGCTGTAAGCAAACACATTCTCATTCAAATTTGCAAGTACTATGTTGTAACAAGTTTGTATAGGTATTTCAAAGATGCCCAGAACTGAGCTAAACGTTGTATGTCTCCAACTCCTAGAAATAACTTCATGCCCCATCTCACTTACTTCCAGCTAGTAAGGATCACATAATTTCTAACAAAATTTTGACACAGATTCCCAATTCTGGCATTCAAAACATATAGCACGTTGCTGTAAGCAAGCACATTCTCATTCAAAGTTGCAAGTTACTATGTAGGAACAAGTTTGTATAGGTATTTCAAAGATGCCCAGAACTGAGCTAAACTTGGTATGTCTCCAACTCCTAGAAATAACTTCATGCCCCATCTCCCTTACTTCCAGCTAGTAAGGATCACATAATTCCTAACAAAGATTTGACACAGATTCCCAATTCGGGCATTCAGAACATAGAGCAAGTTGCTGTAAGCAAGCACATTCTCATTCAAAGTTGCAAGTTACTATGTAGGAACAAGTGTGTATAGGTATTTCAAAGATGCCCAGAACTGACCTAAACGTTGTATGTCTGCAACTCCTAGAAATAACTTCATGCCCCATCTCACTTACTTCCAGCTAGTAAGGATCACATAATTTCTAACAAAGTTTTGACACAGATTCCCAATTCGGGCATTCAGAACATATAGCACGTTGCTGTAAGCAAGCACATTCTCATTCAAAGTTGCAAGTTACTATGTAGGAACAAGTTTGTATAGGAATTTCAAAGATGCCCAGAACTGAGCTAAACGTTGTATGTCTCCAACTCCTAGAAATATCTTCATGCCCCATCTCCCTTACTTCCAGCTAGTAAGGATCACATAATTCCTAACAAAGTTTTGACACAGATTCCCAATTCGGGCATTCAGTACATATAGCACGTTGCTGTAAGCAAGCACATTCTCATTCAAAGTTGCAAGTTACTATGTAGGAACAAGTTTGTATAGGTATTTCAAAGATGCCCAGAACTGAGCTAAACGTTGTATGTCTCCAACTCCTAGAAATAACTTCATGCCCCATCTCCCTTACTTCCAGCTAGTAAGGATCACATAATTCCTAACAAAGTTTTGACACAGATTCCCAATTCGGGCATTCAGAACATATAGCACGTTGCTGTAAGCAAGCACCTTCTCATTCAAAGTTGCAAGTTACTATGTAGGAACAAGTTTGTATAGGTATTTCAAAGATGACCAGAACTGAGCTGAACTTGGTATGTGTCCAAGCTCTAGAAATAACTTCATGCCCCAACTAACTTACTTCCAGCTAGTAAGGATCACATAATTCCTAACAAAGTTTTGACACAGATTCCCAATTCGGGCATTCAGAACATATAGCACGTTGCTGTAAGCAAGCACATTCTCATTCAAAGTTGCAAGTTACTATGTAGGAACAAGTTTGTATATGTATGTCAAAGATGCCCAGAACTGAGTTAAACGTTGTGTGTCTGCTCTCCTAGAAATAACTTCATGCCCCATCTCTCTTACTTCCAGCTAATAAGGATCACATATTTCCTAACAAAGTTTTGACACAGATTCCCAATTCGGTCATTTAGAACATATAGCACGTTGCTGTAAGCAAGCACATTCTCATTCAAAGTTGCAAGTTACTATGTAGGAACAAGTTTGTATAGGTATTTCAAAGATGCCCAGAACTGAGCTAAACGTGGTATGTCTGCAACTCCTAGAAATAACTTCATGCCCCATTTCCCTTACTTCCAGCTAGTAAGGATCACATAATTCCTAACTTCTTTTGACACAGATTCCCAATTTGGGCATTCAGAACTTATAGCACGTTGTTGTAAGCAAGCACATTCTCATTCAAAGTTGCAAGTTACTATGTAGGAACAAGTTTGTATAGGACTTTGAATGATGCCCAGAACTGAGCTGAAGTTTGTATGTCTCCAACTCCTAGAAATAACTTCATGCCCCATCTCCCTTACTTCCAGCTAGTAAGGATCACATAATTCCTAACAAAGTTTTGACACAGATTCCCAATTCGGGCATTCAGAACATGTAGCACGTTGCTGTAAGCAAGCACATTCAATAAAATGTTGCAAGTTACTATGTAGGAACAAGTTTGTATAGGTGTTTCAAAGATGCCCAGAATTGAGCTAAACTTGGTATGTCTCCAACTCCTAGAAATAACTTCATGCCCCATCTCCCTTACTTCCATCTAGTAAGGATCACATAATTCCTAACAAAGTTTTGACACAGATTCCCAATTCGGGCATTCAGAACATATAGCACGTTGCTGTAAGCAAGCACATTCTCATTCAAAGTTGCAAGTTACTAAGTAGGAACAAGTTTGTAAAGGTATTTCAAAGATGCCCAGAACTGAGCTAAACGTTGTATGTCTCCAACTGCTAGAAATAACTTCATGCCCCATCACACTTACTTCCAGCTAGTATGGATCACATAATTCCTAACAAAGTTTTGACACAGATTCCCAATTCGGGCATTCAGAACATATAGCACGTTGCTGTAAGCAAGCACATTCTCATTCAAAGTTGCAAGTTACTATGTAGGAACAAGTTTGTATAGGTATTTCAAAGATGCCCAGAACTGAGGTAAACGTTGTATGTCTCCAACTCCTAGAAATAACTTCATGCCCCATCTCCCTTACTTCCAGCTAGTAAGGATCACATAATTCCTAACAAAGTTTTGACACAGATTCCCAATTCGTGTATTCAGAACATATAGCACGTTGCTGTAAGCAAGCACATTCTCATTCAAAGTTGCAAGTTATTATGTAGGAACAAGTTTGTATAGGTATTTCAAAGATGCCCAGAACTGAGCTAAACGTTGTATGTCTCCAACTCCTAGTAATAACTTCATGCCCCATCTCCCTTACTTCCAGCTAGTAATGATCACATAATTCCTAACAAAGTTTTGACACAGATTCCCAATTCGGGCATTCAGAATATATAGCACGTTGCTGTAAGCAAGCACATTCTCATTCAAAGTTGCAAGTTACTATGTAGGAACAATTTTGTATAGGTATTTCAAAGATGCCCAGAACTGAGCTAAACTAGGTATGTCTCCAACTCCTAGAAATAACTTCATGCCCCATCTCCCTTACTTCCATCTAGTAAGGATCACATAATTCCTAACAAAGTTTTGACACAGATTCCCAATTCGGGCATTCAGAACATATAGCACGTTGCTGTAAGCAAGCACATTCTCATTCAAAGTTGCAAGTTACTATGTAGGAACAAGTTTGTATAGGTATTTCAAAGATGCCCAGAACTGAGGTAAACGTTGTATGTCTCCAGCTCCTAGGAATAAATTCATGCCCCATCTCCCTTACTTCCAGCTAGTAAGGATCACATAATTCCTAACAAAGTTTTGACACAGATTCCCAATTCGGGCATTCAGAACATATAGCACGTTGCTGTAAGCAAGCACATTCTCATTCAAAGTTGCAAGTTACTATGTAGGAACAAGTTTGTATAGGTACTTCAATGATGCCCAGAACTGAGCTAAACTGGGTATGTCTCCAACTCCTAGAAATAACTTCATGCCCCATCTCCCTTACTTCCAGCTAGTAAGGATCACATAATTCCTAACAAAGTTTTGACAGATTCCCAATTCGGGCATTCAGAACATGTAGCACGTTGCTGTAAGCAAGCACATTCAATTCAAAGTTGCAAGTTACTATGTAGGAACAAGTTTGTATAGGTATTTCAAAGATGCCCAGAATTGAGCTAAACTTGGTATGTCTCCAACTCCTAGAAATAACTTCATGCCCCATCTCCCTTACTTCCATCTAGTAAGGATCACATAATTCCTAACAAAGTTTTGACACAGATTCCCAATTCGGGCATTCAGAACATATAGCACGTTGCTGTAAGCAAGCACATTCTCATTCAAAGTTGCAAGTTACTAAGTAGGAACAAGTTTGTAAAGGTATTTCAAAGATGCCCAGAACTGAGCTAAACTTGGTATGTCTCCAACTCCAAGAAATAACTTCATGTCCCATCACCCTTACTTCCAGCTAGTAAGGATCACATAATTCCTAACAAAGTTTTGACACAGATTGCCAATTCGGGCATTCAGAACATATAGCACGTTGCTGTAAGCAAGCACATTCTCATTCAAAGTTGCAAGTTACTATGTAGGAACAAGTTTGTATAGGTATTTCAAAGATGCCCAGAACTGAGCTAAACGTTGTATGTCTCCAACTCCTAGAAATAACTTCATGCCCCATCTCCCTTACTTCCAGCTGGTAAGGATCACATAATTCCTAACAAAGTTTTGACACAGATTCCCAATTCTGGCATTCAGAACATATAGCACGTTGCTGTAAGCAAGCACAATCTCATTCAAAGTTGCAAGTTCCTATGTAGGAACAAGTTTGTATAGGTATTTCAAAGATGCCCAGAACTGAGCTAAACTTGGTATGTCTGTAACTCCTATAAATAACTTCATGCCCCATCTCCCTTACTTACACCTAGTAAGGATCACATAATTCCTAACAAAGTTTTGACACAGATTCCCAATTCGGGCATTCAGAACATATAGCACGTTGCTGTAAGCAAGCACATTCTGATTCAAAGTTGCAAGTTACTATGTAGGAACAAGTTTGTATAGGTATTTCAAAGATGCCCAGAACTGAGCTAAACTTGGTATGTGTCCAACCTCTAGAAATAACTTTAGCCCCATCTCCCTTACTTCCACCTAGTAAGGATCACATAATTCCTAACAAAGTTTTGACACAGATTCCCAATTCGGGCATTCAGAACATATAGCACGTTGCTGTAAGCAAGCACATTCTCATTCAAAGTTGCAAGTACTATGTAGGAACAAGTTTGTATAGGTATTTCAAAGATGCCAAGAACTGAGCTAAACTTGGTATGTCTCCAACTCCTAGAAATAACTTCATGCCCCATCTCAATTACTTCCAGCTAGTAAGGATCACATAATTTCTAACAAAGTTTTGACACAGATTCCCAATTCGGGCATTGAGAACATATAGCACGTTGCTGTAAGCACGCACATTCTCATTCAAAGTTGCAAGTTACTATGTAGGAACAAGTTTGTATAGGTATTTCAAAGATGCCCAGAACTAACCTAAACGTTGTATGTCTCCAACTCCTAGAAATAACTTCATGCCCAATCTCCCTTACTTTCAGCTAGTAAGAATCACACAATTTCTAACAAAGATTTGACACAGATTCCCAATTCGGGCATTCAGAACATATAGCACGTTGATGTAAGCAAGAACATTCTCATTCAAAGTTGCAAGTTACTATGTAGGAACAAGTTTGTATAGGTATTTCAAAGATGCCCAGAACTGAGCTAAACTTGGTATGTCTCCAAATCCTAGAAATAACTTCATGCCCCATCTCCCTTACTTCCAGCTAGTAAGGATCACATAATTCCTAACAAAGTTTTGACACAGAATCCCAATTCGGTCATTCAGAACATATAGCACGTTGCTGTAAGCAAGCACATTCTCATTCAAAGTTGCAAGTTACTATGTAGGAAAAAGTTTGTATAGGTATTTCAAAGATGCCCAGAACTGAGCTAAACTTGGTATGTGTCCAACTCCTCGAATTAACTTCATGCCCCAACTCCCTAACTTCCAGCTAGTAAGGATCACATAATTCCTAACAAAGTTTTGACACAGATTCCCAATTCTGGCATTCAGAACACATAGCACGTTGCTGTAAGCAAGCACATTCTCATTCAAAGTTGCAAGTTCCTATGTAGGAACAAGTTTGTATAGGTATTTCAAAGATGCCCAGAACTGAGCTAAACTTGGTATGTCTGTAACTCCTAGAAATAACTTCATGCCCCATCTCCCTTACTTACACCTAGTAAGGATCACATAATTCCTAACAAAGTTTTGACACAGATTCCCAATTCGGGCATTCAGAACATATAGCACGTTGCTGTAAGCAAGCACATTCTCATTCAAAGTTGCAAGTTACTATGTAGGAACAAGTTTGTATAGGTATTTCAAAGATGCCCAGAACTGAGCTAAACTTGGTATGTGTCCAACCTCTAGAAATAACTTTAGCCCCATCTCCCTTACTTCCACCTAGTAAGGATCACATAATTCCTAACAAAGTTTTGACACAGATTCCCAATTCGGGCATTCAGAACATATAGCACGTTGCTGTAAGCAAGCACATTCTCATTCAAAGTTGCAAGTACTATGTATGAACAAGTTTGTATAGGTATTTCAAAGATGCCAAGAACTGAGCTAAACTTGGTATGTCTCCAACTCCTAGAAATAGCTTCATGCCCCATCTCACTTACTTCCAGCTAGTAAGGATCACATAATTTCTAACAAAGTTTTGACACAGATTCCCAATTCGGGCATTCAGAACATATAGCACGTTGCTGTAAGCACGCACATTCTCATTCAAAGTTGCAAGTTACTATGTAGGAACAAGTTTGTATAGGTATTTCAAAGATGCCCAGAACTGACCTAAACGTTGTATGTCTCCAACTCCTAGAAATAACTTCATGCCCAATCTCCCTTACTTTCAGCTAGTAAGAGTCACACAATTTCTAACAAAGATTTGACACAGATTCCCAATTCGGGCATTCAGAACATATAGCACGTTGATGTAAGCAAGAACATTCTCATTCAAAGTTGCAAGTTACTATGTAGGAACAAGTTTGTATAGGTATTTCAAAGATGCCCAGAACTGAGCTAAACTTGGTATGTCTCCAAATCCTAGAAATAACTTCATGCCCCATCTCCCTTACTTCCAGCTAGTAAGGATCACATAATTCCTAACAAAGTTTTGACACAGAATCCCAATTCGGTCATTCAGAACATATAGCACGTTGCTGTAAGCAAGCACATTCTCATTCAAAGTTGCAAGTTACTATGTAGGAAAAAGTTTGTATAGGTATTTCAAAGATGCCCAGAACTGAGCTAAACTTGGTATGTGTCCAACTCCTCGAATTAACTTCATGCCCCAACTCCCTAACTTCCAGCTAGTAAGGATCACATAATTCCTAACAAAGTTTTGACACAGATTCCCAATTCGGGCATTCAGAACATATAGCACGTTGCTGTAAGCAAGCACATTCTCATTCAAAGATGCAAGTTACTATGTAGGAACAAGTTTGTATAGGTATTTCAAATATGCCCAGAACTGAGCTAAACTTGGTATGTGTCCAACTACTAGAAATACCTTCATACCCCATCTCCCTTACTTCCAGCTAGTAAGGATCACATAATTCCTAAGAAAATATGACACAGATTCCCAATTCGGGCATTAAGAACATATAGCACGTTTCTGTAAGCAATCAAATTCTCATTCAAAGTTGCAAGTTACTATGTAGGAACAAGTTTGTATAGGTATTTCAAAGATGCCCAGAACTGAGCTAAACTTGGTATGTGTCCCACTCCTAGAAATAACTTCATGCCCCATCTCCCTTACTTCCAGCTAGTAAGGATCACATAATTCCTAACAAAGTTTTGACACAGATTCCCAATTCGGGCATTCAGAACATGTAGCACGTTGCTGTAAGCAAGCACATTCTCATTCAAAGTTGCAAGTTACTATATAGGAACAAGTTGGTATAGGTATTTCAAAGATGCCCAGAAGTGAGCTAAACGTTGTATGTCTCCAACTCCTAGAAATATCTTCAGGCCCCATCTCACTTACTTCCAGCTAGTAAGGATCACATAATTCCTAACAAAGTTTTGACACAGATTCCCAATTCGTGCATTCAGAATATATAGCACGTTGCTGTAAGCAAGCACATTCTCATTCAAAGTTGCAAGTTACTATGTAGGAACAAGTTTGTATAGGTATTTCAAAGATGCCCAGAACTGAGCTAAACTTGGTATGTCTCCAACTCCTAGAAATAACTTCATGCCCCATCTCCCTTACTTCCAGCTAGTAAGGATCACATAATTCCTAACAAAGTTTTGACACAGATTCCCAATTTGGGCATTCAGAACATATAGCACGTTGCTGTAAGCAAGCACATTCTCATTCAAAGTTGCAAGATACTATGTAGGAATAAGTTTGTATAGGTATTTCAAAGATGCCCAGAATTGAGCTAAACTTGGTATGTGTCCAACACCTCGAAATAACTTCATGCCCCATCTCCCTTACTTCCAGCTAGTAAGGATCACATAATTCCTAACAAAGTTTTGACACAGATTCCCAAATCGGGCATTCAGAACATATGGCACGTTGCTGTAAGCAAGCACATTCTCATTCAAAGTTGCAAGTTACTAAGTAGGAACAAGTTTGTAAAGGTATTTCAAAGAGGCAGAGAACTGAGCTAAACTTAGTATGTCTCCAACTCCTAGAAATAACTTCATGCCCCATCACCCTTACTTCCAGCTAGTAAGGATCACATAATTCCTAACAATGTTTTGACACAGATTCCCAATTCAGGCATTCAGAACATATAGCACGTTGCTGTAAGCAAGCACATTCTCATTCAAAGTAGCAAGATACTATGTAGAAACAAGTTTGTATAGGTTTTTCAAAGATGCCCAGAACTGAGCTAAACGTTGTATGTCTCCAACTCCTAGAAATAACTTCATGCCCCATCACCCTTACTTCCAGCTAGTAAGGATCACATCATTCTTAACAAAGTTTTGACACAGATTCCCAATTCGGGCATTCAGAACATATAGCACGTTGCTGTAAGCAAGCACATTCTCATTCAAAGTTGCAAGTTACTATGTAGGAACAAGTTTGTATAGGTATTTCAAAGATGCCCAGAACTGAGCTAAACGTTGTATGTCTCCAACTCCTAGAAATAACTTCATGACCTATCTCACTTACTTCCAGCTAGTAAGGATCACATAATTCCTAAAAGTGTTTTGACACAGATTCCCAATTCGGGCATTCAGAACATATAGCACGTTGCTGTAAGCAAGCACATTCTCATTCAAAGTTGCAAGTTACTATGTAGGAACAAGTTTTTAAAGGTATTTCAAAGATGCCCAGAACTGAGCTAAACTTGGTATGTCTCCAATCTCTAGAAATAACTTCATGCCCCATCACCCTTACTTCCAGCTAGTAAGGATCACATAATTCCTAACAAAGTTTTGACACAGATTCCCAATTCGGGCATTCAGAACATATAGCACGTTGCTGTAAGCAAGCACATTCTCATTCAAAGTTGCAAGTTACTATGTAGGAACAAGTTTGTATAGGTATTTCAAAGATGCCCAGAACTGAGCTAAACGTTGTATGTCTCCAACTCCTAGAAATAACTTCATGCCCCATCTCCCTTACTTCCAGCTAGTAAGGATCACATAATTCCTAACAAAGTTTTGACACAGATTCCCAATTCGGGCATTCAGATCATATAGCAAGTTGCTGTAAGCAAGCACATTCTCATTCAAAGTTGCAAGTTACTATGTAGGAACAAGTTTGTATAGGTATTTCAAAGATGCCCAGAACTGACTTAAACGTTGTATGTCTCCAACTCCTAGAAAAAACTTCATGCCCCATCTCCCTTACTTCCAGCTAGTAAGGATCACATAATTCCTAACAAAGTATTGACACAGATTCCCAATTCGGGCATTCAGAACATATAGCACGTTGCTGCAAGCAAGCACATTCTCATTCAAAGTTGCAAGTTACTATGTAGGAACAAGTTTGTATAGGTATTTCAAAGATGCCCAGAACTGAGCTAAACTAGGTATGTCTCCAACTCCTAGAAATAACTTCATGCCCCATCTCCCTTACTTCCAGCTAGTAAGGATCACATAATTACTAACAAAGTTTTGACACAGATTCCCAATTCGGGCATTCAGAACATATAGCACGTTGCTGTAAGCAAGCACATTCTCATTCAAAGTTGCAAGTTACTATGTAGGAACAAGTTTGTATAGGTATTTCAAAGATGCCCAGAACTGAGCTAATCTTGGTATGTGTCCATCACCTCGAAATAACTTCATGCCCCATCACACTTACTTCCAGCTAGTAAGGATCACATGATTCCTAACAAAGTTTTGACACAGATTCCCAATTCGGGCATTCAGAACATATAGCACGTTGCTGTAAGCAAGCACATTCTCATTCAAAGTTGCAAGTTACTATGTAGGAACAAGTTTGTATAGGTATTTCAAAGATGCCCAGAACTGAGATAAACTTCGTATGTGTCCAACTCCTAGAAATACCTTCATACCCCATCTCCCTTACTTCCAGCTAGTAAGGATCACATAAATCCTAACAAAATTTGACACAGATTCCCAATTCGGGCATTCAGAACATATAGCACGTTGCTGTAAGCAATCACATTCTCATTCAAAGTTGCAAGTTACTATGTAAGAACAAGTTTGTATAGGTATTTCAAAGATGCCCAGAACTGAGCTAAACGTTGTATGTCTCCAACTCCTAGAAATAACTTCATGCCCCATCTCACTTACTTCCAGCTAGTAAGGATCACATAATTCCTAAAAGTGTTTTGACACAGATTCCCAATTCGGGCATTCAGAACATATAGCACGTTGCTGAAGCAAGCACATTCTCATTCAAAGTTGCAAGTTACTATGTAGGAACAAGTTTTTAAAGGTATTTCAAAGATGCCCAGAACTGAGCTAAACTTGGTATGTCTCCAATCTCTAGAAATAACTTCATGCCCCATCACCCTTACTTCCAGCTAGTAAGGATCACATAATTCCTAACAAAGTTTTGACACAGATTCCCAATTCGGGCATTCAGAACATATAGCACGTTGCTGTAAGCAAGTACATTCTCATTCAAAGTTGCAAGTTACTATGTAGGAACAAGTTTGTATAGGTATTTTAAAGACGCCCAGAACTGAGCTAAACGTGGTATGTGTCCAACTCCTAGAAATAACTTCATGCCCCATCTCCCTTACTTTCTGCTAGTAAGGATCACATAATTCCTAACAAAGTTTTGACACAGATTCCCAATTCGGGCATTCAGAACATATAGCACGTTGCTGTAAGCAAGCACATTCTCATTCAAAGTTGCAAGTTACTATGTAGGAACAAGTTTGTATAGGTATTTCAAAGATGCCCAGAACTGAGCTAAACGTTGTATGTCTCCAACTCCTAGAAATAACTTCATGCCCAATCTCCCTTACTTCCAGCTAGTAAGGATCACATAATTCCTAACAAAGTTTTGACACAGATTCCCAATTCGGGCATTCAGAACATATAGCTCATTGCTGTAAGCAAGCACATTCTCATTCAAAGTTGCAAGTTCCTATGTAGGAACAAGTTTGTATAGGTATTTCAAAGATGCCCAGAACTGAGCTAAACTTGGTATGTCTGTAACTCATAGAAATATCTTCATGCACCATCTCCCTTACTTCCACCTAGTAAGGATCACATAATTCCTAACAAAGTTTTGACACAGATTCCCAATTCGGGCATTCAGAACATGTAGCACGTTGCTGTAAGCAAGCACATTCTCATTCAAAGTTGCAAGTTACTATGTAGGAACAAGTTTGTATAGGTATTTCAAAGATGCCCAGAACTGAGCTAAACTAGGTATGTCTCCAACTCCTAGAAATATCTTCAGGCCCCATCTCACTTACTTCCAGCTAGTAAGGATCACATAATTTCTAACAAAGTTTTGACACAGATTCCCAATTCGGGCATTCAGAACATATAGCACGTTGCTGTAAGCAAGCACATTCTCATTCAAAGTTGCAAGTTACTATGTAGGAACAAGTTTGTATAGGTATTTCAAAGATGCCCAGAACTGAGCTAAACTTGGTATGTCTCCAACTCCTAGAAATAACTTCATGCCCCATCTCCCTTACTTCCAGCAAGTAAGGATCACATAATTCCTGACAAAGTTTTGACACAGATTCCCAATTCGGGCATTCAGAACATATAGCACGTTGCTGTAAGCAAGCACATTCTCATTCAAAGTTGCAAGTTACTATGTAGGAACAAGTTTGTATAGGTATTTCAAAGATGCCCAGAACTGACTTAAACGTTGTATGTCTCCAACTCCTAGAAAAAACTTCATGCCCCATCTCCCTTACTTCCAGCTAGTAAGGATCACATAATTCCTAACAAAGTATTGACACAGATTTCCAATTCGGGCATTCAGAACATATAGCACGTTGCTGTAAGCAAGCACATTCTCATCCAAGTTGCAAGTTACTATGTAGGAACAAGTTTGTATAGGTATTTCAAAGATGCCCAGAACTGAGCTAATCTTGGTATGTGTCCATCACCTCGAAATAACATCATGCCCCATCACCCTTACTTCCAGCTAGTAAGGATCACATCATTCCTAACAAAGTTTTGACACAGATTCCCAATTCGGGCATTCAGAACATATAGCACGTTGCTGTAAGCAAGCACATTCTCATTCAAAGTTGCAAGTTACTATGTAGGAACAAGTTTGTATAGGTATTTCAAAGATGCCCAGAACTGAGCTAAACTTGGTATGTGTCCCACTCCTAGAAATAACTTCATGCCCCATCTCCCTTACTTCCAGCTAGTAAGGATCACATAATTCCTAACAAAGTTTTGACACAGATTCCCAATTCGGGCATTCAGAACATGTAGCACGTTGCTGTAAGCAAGCACATTCTCATTCAAAGTTGCAAGTTACTATGTAGGAACAAGTTTGTATAGGTATTTCAAAGATGCCCAGAACTGAGCTAAACGTTGTATGTCTCCAACTCCTAGAAATATCTTCAGGCCCCATCTCACTTACTTCCAGCTAGTAAGGATCACATAATTTCTAACAAAGTTTTGACACAGATTCCCAATTCGGGCATTCAGAACATATAGCACGTTGCTGTAAGCAAGCACATTCTCATTCAAAGTTGCAAGTTACTATGTAGGAACAAGTTTGTATAGGTATTTCAAAGATGCCCAGAACTGAGCTAAACTTGGTATGTCTCCAACTCCAAGAAATAACTTCATGCCCCATCTCCCTTACTTCCAGCTAGTAAGGATCACATAATTCCTAACAAAGTTTTGACACAGATTCCCAATTCGGGCATTCAGAACATATAGCACGTTGCTGTAAGCAAGCACATTCTCATTCAAAGTTGCAAGTTACTATGTAGGAACAAGTTTGTATAGGTATTTCAAAGATGCCCAGAATTGAGCTAAACTTGGTATGTGTCCAACACCTCGAAATAACTTCATGCCCCATCTCCCTTACTTCCAGCTAGTAAGGATCACATAATTCCTAACAAAGTTTTGACACAGATTCCCAATTCGGGCATTCAGAACATATGGCACGTTGCTGTAAGCAAGCACATTCTCATTCAAAGTTGCAAGTTACTATGTAGGAACAAGTTTGTATAGGTATTTCAAAGATGCCCAGAACTGAGCTAATCTTGGTATGTGTCCATCACCTCGAAATAACTTCATGCCCCATCACACTTACTTCCAGCTAGTAAGGATCACATGATTCCTAACAAAGTTTTGACACAGATTCCCAATTCAGGCATTCAGAACATATAGCACGTTGCTGTAAGCAAGCACATTCTCATTCAAAGTTGCAAGTTACTATGTAGGAACAAGTTTGTATAGGTATTTCAAAGATGCCCAGAACTGAGATAAACTTCGTATGTGTCCAACTCCTAGAAATACCTTCATACCCCATCTCCCTTACTTCCAGCTAGTAAGGATCACATAAATCCTAACAAAATTTGACACAGATTCCCAATTCGGGCATTCAGAACATATAGCACGTTGCTGTAAGCAATCACATTCTCATTCAAAGTTGCAAGTTACTATGTAAGAACAAGTTTGTATAGGTATTTCAAAGATGCCCAGAACTGAGCTAAACGTTGTATGTCTCCAACTCCTAGAAATAACTTCATGCCCCATCTCACTTACTTCCAGCTAGTAAGGATCACATAATTCCTAAAAGTGTTTTGACACAGATTCCAAATTCGGGCATTCAGAACATATAGCACGTTGCTGAAGCAAGCACATTCTCATTCAAAGTTGCAAGTTACTATGTAGGAACAAGTTTTTAAAGGTATTTCAAAGATGCCCAGAACTGAGCTAAACTTGGTATGTCTCCAATCTCTAGAAATAACTTCATGCCCCATCACCCTTACTTCCAGCTAGTAAGGATCACATAATTCCTAACAAAGTTTTGACACAGATTCCCAATTCGGGCATTCAGAACATATAGCACGTTGCTGTAAGCAAGTACATTCTCATTCAAAGTTGCAAGTTACTATGTAGGAACAAGTTTGTATAGGTATTTTAAAGACGCCCAGAACTGAGCTAAACGTGGTATGTGTCCAACTCCTAGAAATAACTTCATGCCCCATCTCCCTTACTTTCTGCTAGTAAGGATCACATAATTCCTAACAAAGTTTTGACACAGATTCCCAATTCGGGCATTCAGAACATATAGCACGTTGCTGTAAGCAAGCACATTCTCATTCAAAGTTGCAAGTTACTATGTAGGAACAAGTTTGTATAGGTATTTCAAAGATGCCCAGAACTGAGCTAAACGTTGTATGTCTCCAACTCCTAGAAATAACTTCATGCCCAATCTCCCTTACTTCCAGCTAGTAAGGATCACATAATTCCTAACAAAGTTTTGACACAGATTCCCAATTCGGGCATTCAGAACATATAGCTCATTGCTGTAAGCAAGCACATTCTCATTCAAAGTTGCAAGTTCCTATGTAGGAACAAGTTTGTATAGGTATTTCAAAGATGCCCAGAACTGAGCTAAACTTGGTATGTCTGTAACTCCTAGAAATATCTTCATGCCCCATCTCCCTTACTTCCAGCTCGTAAGGATCACATAATTCCTAACAAAGTTTTGACACAGATTCCCAGTTCGGGCATTCAGAACATATGGCACGTTGCTGTAAGCAAGCACATTCTCATTCAAAGTTGCAAGTTACTAAGTAGGAACAAGTTTGTAAAGGTATTTCAAAGAGGCCCAGAACTGAGCTAAACTTGGTATGTCTCCAACTCCTAGAAATAACTTCATGCCCCATCACCCTTACTTCCAGCTAGTAAGGATCACATAATTCCTAACAAAGTTTTGACACAGATTCCAAATTCAGGCATTCAGAACATATAGCACGTTGCTGTAAGCAAGCACATTCTCATTCAAAGTTGCAAGTTACTATGTAGAAACAAGTTTGTATAGGTATTTCAAAGATGCCCAGAACTGAGCTAAACGTTGTATGTCTCCAACTCCTAGAAATAACTTCATGCCCCAACTCCCTTACTTCCAGCTAGTAAGGATCACATAATTCCTAACAAAGTTTTGACACAGATTCCCAATTCGGGCATTCAGATCATATAGCAAGTTGCTGTAAGCAAGCACATTCTCATTCAAAGTTGCAAGTTACTATGTAGGAACAAGTTTGTATAGGTATTTCAAAGATGCCCAGAACTGACTAAAACGTTGTATGTCTCCAACTCCTAGAAAAAACTTCATGCCCCATCTCCCTTACTTCCAGCTAGTAAGGATCACATAATTCCTAACAAAGTATTGACACAGATTTCCAATTCGGGCATTCAGAACATATAGCACGTTGCTGTAAGCAAGCACATTCTCATTCAAAGTTGCAAGTTACTATGTAGGAACAAGTTTGTATAGGTACTTCAAAGATGCCCAGAACTGAGCTAAACTTGGTATGTCTCCAACTCCTAGAAATAACTTCATGCCCCATCTCCCTTACTTCCAGCTAGTAAGGATCACATAATTACTAACAAAGTTTTGACACAGATTCCCAATTCGGTCATTCAGAACATATAGCACGTTGCTGTAAGCAAGCACATTCTCATCCAAGTTGCAAGTTACTATGTAGGAACAAGTTTGTATAGGTATTTCAAAGATGCCCAGAACTGAGCTAATCTTGGTATGTGTCCATCACCTCGAAATAACTTCATGCCCCATCACCCTTACTTCCAGCTAGTAAGGATCACATAATTCCTAACAAAGTTTTTACACAGATTCCCAATTCGGGCATTCAGAACATATAGCACGTTGCTGTAAGCAAGCACATTCTCATTCAAAGTTGCAAGTTACTAAGTAGGAACAAGTTTGTAAAGGTATTTCAAAGATGCCCAAAACTGAGCTAAACTTGGTATGTCTCCAACTCCTAGAAATAACTTCATGCCCCATCACACTTACTTCCAGCTAGTAAGGATCACATAATTCCTAACAAAGTTTTGACAGAGATTCCCAATTCGGACATTCTGAAGATGTAGCACGTTGCTGTAAGCAAGCACATTCTCATTCAAAGTTGCAAGTTACTATGTAGGAACAAGTTTGTATAGGTATTTCAAAGATGCCCAGAACTGAGCTAAACTTGGTATGTGTCCAACCTCTAGAAATAACTTCATGCCCCAACTCCCTTACTTCCAGCTAGTAAGGATCACATAATTCCTAACAAAGTTTTGACACAGATTCCCAATTCGGGCATTCAGAACATATAGCAAGTTGCTGTAAGCAAGCACATTCTCATTCAAAGTTGCAAGTTACTATGTAGGAACAAGTTTGTATAGGTATTTCAAAGATGCCCAGAACTGAGCTAAACGTTGTATGTCTGCCACTCCTAGAAATATCTTCATGCCCCATCTCGCTTACTTAAAGCTAGTAAGGATCACATAATTCCTAACAAAGATTTGACACAGATTCACAATTCGGGCATTCAGAACATATAGCAAGTTGCTGCAAGCAAGCACATTCTCATTCAAAGTTGCAAGTTACTATGTAGGAACAAGTTTGAATAGGTATTTCAAAGATGCCCAGAACTGAGCTAAACTTGGTATGTGTCCAACCTCTAGAAATAACTTCATGCCCCAACTCCCTTACTTCCAGCTAGTAAGGATCACATAATTCCTAACAAAGATTTGACACAGATTCCCAATTCCGGCATTCAGAACATATAGCACGTTGCTGTAAGCAAGCACATTCTCATTCAAAGTTGCAAGTTACTATGTAGGACCAAGTTTATTTAGGTATTTCAAAGATGCCCAGAACTGAGCTAAACGTTGTATGTCTCCAACTCCTAGAAATAACTTCATGCCCCATCTCACTTACTTCCAGCTAGTAAGGATCACATAATTTCTAACAAAGTTTTGACACAGATTCCCAATTCGGGCATTCAGAACATATAGCACGTTGCTGTAAGCAAGCACATTCTCATTCAAAGTTGCAAGTTACTATGTAGGAACAAGTTTGTATAGGAATTTCAAAGATGCCCAGAACTGAGCTAAACGTTGTATGTCTCCAACTCCTAGAAATAACTTCATGCCCAATCTCCCTTACTTCCAGCTAGTAAGGATCACATAATTCCTAACAAAGTTTTGACACAGATTCCCAATTCGGGCATTCAGAACATATAGCACGTTGCTGTAAGCAAGCACATTCTCATTCAAAGTTGCAAGTTACTATGTAGGAACAAGTTTGTATAGGTATTTCAAAGATGCCCAGGACTGAGCTAAACTTGGTATGACTCCAACTCCTAGAAATAACTTCATGCCCCATCTCCCTTACTTCCAGCTAGTAAGGATCACATAATTCCTAACAAAGATTTGACACAGATTCCCAATTCGGGCATTCAGAACAGGTAGCAAGTTGCTGTAAGCAAGCACATTCAATACAAAGTTGCAAGTTACTATGTAGGAACAAGTTTGTATGGGTATTTCAAAGATGCCCAGAATTGAGCAAAACTTGGTATGTCTCCAACTCCTAGAAATAACTTCATGCCCCATCTCGCTTACTTGCATCTAGTAAGGATCACATAATTCCTAACAAAGGTTTGACACAGATTCCCAATTCGGGCATTCAGAACATATAGCACGTTGCTGTAAGCAAGCACATTCTCATTCAAAGTTGCAAGTTACTAAGTCGGAACAAGTTTGTAAAGGTATTTCAAAGATGCCCAGAACTGAGCTAAACGTTGTATGTCTCCAACTCCTAGAAATTACTTCATGCCCCATCACCCTTACTTCCAGCTAGTAAGGATCACATAATTCCTAACAAAGTTTTGACACAGATTCCCAATTCGGGCATTCAGAAGATGTAGCACGTTGCTGTAAGCAAGCACATTCTCATTCAAAGTTGCAAGTTACTATGTAGGAACAAGTTTGTATAGGTATTTCAAAGATGCCCAGAATTGAGCTTATCTTGGTATGTCTCCAACTCCTAGAAATAACTTCATGGCCCATCTCCCTTACTTCCATCTAGTAAGGATCACATAATTCCTAACAAAGTTTTGACACAGATTCCCAATTCGGGCAATCAGAACATATAGCACGTTAATGTAAGCAAGCACATTCTCATTCAAAGTTGCAAGTTACTAAGTAGGAACAAGTTTGTAAAGGTATTTCAAGATGCCCAGAACTGAGCTAAACTATCATGTCTCCAAATCCTAGAAATATCTTCATGCCCCATCACCCTTACTTCCAGCTAGTAAGGATCACATAATTCCTAACAAAGTTTTGACACAGATTCCCAATTCGGACATTCAGAAGATGTAGCACGTTGCTGTAAGCAAGCACATTCTCATTCAAAGTTGCAAGTTACTATGTAGGAACAAGTTTGTATAGGTATTTCAAAGATGCCCAGAACTGAGCTAAACTTGGTATGTGTCCAACCTCTAGAAATAACTTCATGCCCCAACTCCCTTACTTCCAGCTAGTAAGGATCACATAATTCCTAACAACGTTTTGACACAGATTCCCAATTCGGGCATTCAGAACATATAGCAAGTTGCTGTAAGCAAGCACATTCTCATTCAAAGTTACAAGTTACTATGTAGGAACAAGTTTGTATAGGTATTTCAAAGATGCCCAGAACTGAGCTAAACGTTGTATGTCTCCAACTCCTAGAAATAACTTCATGCCCCATCTCCCTTACTTCCAGCTAGTAAGGATCACATAATTCCTAACAAAGTTTTGACACAGATTCCCAAATCGGGCATTCAGAACATATAGCACGTTGCTGTAAGCAAGCACATTCTCATTCAAAGTTGCAAGTTACTATGTAGGAACAAGTTTGTATAGGTATTTCAAAGATGCCCAGAACTGAGCTAAACGTTGTATGTCTGCCACTCCTAGAAATATCTTCATGCCCCATCTCGCTTACTTAAAGCTAGTAAGGATCACATAATTCCTAACAAAGATTTGACACAGATTCACAATTCGGGCATTCAGAACATATAGCAAGTTGCTGCAAGCAAGCACATTCTCATTCAAAGTTGCAAGTTACTATGTAGGAACAAGTTTGAATAGGTATTTCAAAGATGCCCAGAACTGAGCTAAACTTGGTATGTGTCCAACCTCTAGAAATAACTTCATGCCCCAACTCCCTTACTTCCAGCTAGTAAGGATCACATAATTCCTAACAAAGATTTGACACAGATTCCCAATTCCGGCATTCAGAACATATAGCACGTTGCTGTAAGCAAGCACATTCTCATTCAAAGTTGCAAGTTACTATGTAGGACCAAGTTTATTTAGGTATTTCAAAGATGCCCAGAACTGAGCTAAACGTTGTATGTCTCCAACTCCTAGAAATAACTTCATGCCCCATCTCACTTACTTCCAGCTAGTAAGGATCACATAATTTCTAACAAAGTTTTGACACAGATTCCCAATTCGGGCATTCAGAACATATAGCACGTTGCTGTAAGCAAGCACATTCTCATTCAAAGTTGCAAGTTACTATGTAGGAACAAGTTTGTATAGGAATTTCAAAGATGCCCAGAACTGAGCTAAACGTTGTATGTCTCCAACTCCTAGAAATAACTTCATGCCCAATCTCCCTTACTTCCAGCTAGTAAGGATCACATAATTCCTAACAAAGTTTTGACACAGATTCCCAATTCGGGCATTCAGAACATATAGCACGTTGCTGTAAGCAAGCACATTCTCATTCAAAGTTGCAAGTTACTATGTAGGAACAAGTTTGTATAGGTATTTCAAAGATGCCCAGGACTGAGCTAAACTTGGTATGACTCCAACTCCTAGAAATAACTTCATGCCCCATCTCCCTTACTTCCAGCTAGTAAGGATCACATAATTCCTAACAAAGATTTGACACAGATTCCCAATTCGGGCATTCAGAACAGGTAGCAAGTTGCTGTAAGCAAGCACATTCAATACAAAGTTGCAAGTTACTATGTAGGAACAAGTTTGTATGGGTATTTCAAAGATGCCCAGAATTGAGCAAAACTTGGTATGTCTCCAACTCCTAGAAATAACTTCATGCCCCATCTCGCTTACTTGCATCTAGTAAGGATCACATAATTCCTAACAAAGGTTTGACACAGATTCCCAATTCGGGCATTCAGAACATATAGCACGTTGCTGTAAGCAAGCACATTCTCATTCAAAGTTGCAAGTTACTAAGTCGGAACAAGTTTGTAAAGGTATTTCAAAGATGCCCAGAACTGAGCTAAACGTTGTATGTCTCCAACTCCTAGAAATTACTTCATGCCCCATCACCCTTACTTCCAGCTAGTAAGGATCACATAATTCCTAACAAAGTTTTGACACAGATTCCCAATTCGGGCATTCAGAAGATGTAGCACGTTGCTGTAAGCAAGCACATTCTCATTCAAAGTTGCAAGTTACTATGTAGGAACAAGTTTGTATAGGTATTTCAAAGATGCCCAGAATTGAGCTTATCTTGGTATGTCTCCAACTCCTAGAAATAACTTCATGGCCCATCTCCCTTACTTCCATCTAGTAAGGATCACATAATTCCTAACAAAGTTTTGACACAGATTCCCAATTCGGGCAATCAGAACATATAGCACGTTAATGTAAGCAAGCACATTCTCATTCAAAGTTGCAAGTTACTAAGTAGGAACAAGTTTGTAAAGGTATTTCAAGATGCCCAGAACTGAGCTAAACTATCATGTCTCCAAATCCTAGAAATATCTTCATGCCCCATCACCCTTACTTCCAGCTAGTAAGGATCACATAATTCCTAACAAAGTTTTGACACAGATTCCCAATTCGGACATTCAGAAGATGTAGCACGTTGCTGTAAGCAAGCACATTCTCATTCAAAGTTGCAAGTTACTATGTAGGAACAAGTTTGTATAGGTATTTCAAAGATGCCCAGAACTGAGCTAAACTTGGTATGTGTCCAACCTCTAGAAATAACTTCATGCCCCAACTCCCTTACTTCCAGCTAGTAAGGATCACATAATTCCTAACAACGTTTTGACACAGATTCCCAATTCGGGCATTCAGAACATATAGCAAGTTGCTGTAAGCAAGCACATTCTCATTCAAAGTTACAAGTTACTATGTAGGAACAAGTTTGTATAGGTATTTCAAAGATGCCCAGAACTGAGCTAAACGTTGTATGTCTCCAACTCCTAGAAATAACTTCATGCCCCATCTCCCTTACTTCCAGCTAGTAAGGATCACATAATTCCTAACAAAGTTTTGACACAGATTCCCAAATCGGGCATTCAGAACATATAGCACGTTGCTGTAAGCAAGCACATTCTCATTCAAAGTTGCAAGTTACTATGTAGGAACAAGTTTGTATAGGTATTTCAAAGATGCCCAGAACTGAGCTAAACGTTGTATGTCTCCAACTCCTAGAAATAACTTCATGCCCCATCTCCCTTACTTCCAGCTAGTAAGGATCACATAATTCCTAACAAAGTTTTGACACAGATTCCCAATTCGGGCATTCAGAACATATAGCACGTTGCTGTAAGCAAGCACATTCTCATTCAAAGTTGCAAGTTACTTTGTAGGAACAAGTTTGTATAGGTATTTCAAAGATGCCCAGAACTGAGCTAAACTTGGGATGTGTCCAACCTCTAGAAATAACTTCATGCCCCAACTCCCTTACTTCCAGCTAGTAAGGATCACATAATTCATAACAAAGATTTGACACAGATTCCCAATTCGGGCATTCAGAACATGTAGCAAGTTGCTGTAAGCAAGCACATTCAATACAAAGTTGCAAGTTACTATGTAGGAACAAGTTTGTATGGGTATTTCAAAGATGCCCAGAATTGAGCAAAACTTGGTATGTCTCCAACTCCTAGAAATAACTTCATGCCCCATCTCGCTTACTTGCATCTAGTAAGGATCACATAATTCCTAACAAAGGTTTGACACAGATTCCCAATTCGGGCATTCAGAACATATAGCACGTTGCTGTAAGCAAGCACATTCTCATTCAAAGTTGCAAGTTACTAAGTCGGAACAAGTTTGTAAAGGTATTTCAAAGATGCCCAGAACTGAGCTAAACGTTGTATGTCTCCAACTCCTAGAAATTACTTCATGCCCCATCACCCTTACTTCCAACTAGTAAGGATCACATAATTCCTAACAAAGTTTTGACACAGATTCCCAATTCGGGCATTCAGAAGATGTAGCACGTTGCTGTAAGCAAGCACATTCTCATTCAAAGTTGCAAGTTACTATGTAGGAACAAGTTTGTATAGGTATTTCAAAGATGCCCAGAATTGAGCTTATCTTGGTATGTCTCCAACTCCTAGAAATAACTTCATGGCCCATCTCCCTTACTTCCATCTAGTAAGGATCACATAATTCCTAACAAAGTTTTGACACAGATTCCCAATTCGGGCAATCAGAACATATAGCACGTTAATGTAAGCAAGCACATTCTCATTCAAAGTTGCAAGTTACTAAGTAGGAACAAGTTTGTAAAGGTATTTCAAGATGCCCAGAACTGAGCTAAACTATCATGTCTCCAAATCCTAGAAATATCTTCATGCCCCATCACCCTTACTTCCAGCTAGTAAGGATCACATAATTCCTAACAAAGTTTTGACACAGATTCCCAATTCGGACATTCAGAAGATGTAGCACGTTGCTGTAAACAAGCACATTCTCATTCAAAGTTGCAAGTTACTATGTAGGAACAAGTTTGTATAGGTATTTCAAAGATGCCCAGAACTGAGCTAAACTTGGTATGTGTCCAACCTCTAGAAATAACTTCATGCCCCAACTCCCTTACTTCCAGCTAGTAAGGATCACATAATTCCTAACAACGTTTTGACACAGATTCCCAATTCGGGCATTCAGAACATATAGCAAGTTGCTGTAAGCAAGCACATTCTCATTCAAAGTTACAAGTTACTATGTAGGAACAAGTTTGTATAGGTATTTCAAAGATGCCCAGAACTGAGCTAAACGTTGTATGTCTCCAACTCCTAGAAATAACTTCATGCCCCATCTCCCTTACTTCCAGCTAGTAAGGATCACATAATTCCTAACAAAGTTTTGACACAGATTCCCAAATCGGGCATTCAGAACATATAGCACGTTGCTGTAAGCAAGCACATTCTCATTCAAAGTTGCAAGTTACTAAGTAGGAACAAGTTTGTATAGGTATTTCAAAGATGCCCAGAACTGAGCTAAACGTTGTATGTCTCCAACTCCTAGAAATAACTTCATGCCCCATCTCCCTTACTTCCAGCTAGTAAGGATCACATAATTCCTAACAAAGTTTTGACACAGATTCCCAATTCGGGCATTCAGAACATATAGCACGTTGCTGTAAGCAAGCACATTCTCATTCAAAGTTGCAAGTTACTTTGTAGGAACAAGTTTGTATAGGTATTTCAAAGATGCCCAGAACTGAGCTAAACTTGGGATGTGTCCAACCTCTAGAAATAACTTCATGCCCCAACTCCCTTACTTCCAGCTAGTAAGGATCACATAATTCATAACAAAGATTTGACACAGATTCCCAATTCGGGCATTCAGAACATGTAGCAAGTTGCTGTAAGCAAGCACATTCAATTCAAAGTTGCATGTTACTATGTAGGAACAAGTTTGTATGGGTATTTCAAAGATGCCCAGAATTGAGCAAAACTTGGTATGTCTCCAACTCCTAGAAATAACTTCATGCCCCATCTCGCTTACTTGCATCTAGTAAGGATCACATAATTCCTAACAAAGTTTTGACACAGATTCCCAATTCGGGCATTCAGAACATATAGCACGTTGCTGTAAGCAAGCACATTCTCATTCAAAGTTGCAAGTTACTAAGTAGGAACAAGTTTGTAAAGGTATTTCAAAGATGCCCAGAACTGAGCTAAACGTTGTATGTCTCCAACTCCTAGAAATTACTTCATGCCCCATCACCCTTACTTCCAGCTAGTAAGGATCACATAATTCCTAACAAAGTTTTGACACAGATTCCCAATTCGGGCATTCAGAAGATGTAGCACGTTGCTGTAAGCAAGCACATTCTCATTCAAAGTTGCAAGTTACTATGTAGGAACAAGTTTGTATAGGTATTTCAAAGATGCCCAGAATTGAGCTTATCTTGGTATGTCTCCAACTCCTAGAAATAACTTCATGGCCCATCTCCCTTACTTCCATCTAGTAAGGATCACATAATTCCTAACAAAGTTTTGACACAGATTCCCAATTCGGGCATTCAGAACATATAGCACGTTAATGTAAGCAAGCACATTCTCATTCAAAGTTGCAAGTTACTAAGTAGGAACAAGTTTGTAAAGGTATTTCAAAGATGCCCAGAACTGAGCTAAACTTGGTATGTCTCCAACTCCTAGAAATATCTTCATGCCCCATCACCCTTACTTCCAGCTAGTAAGGATCACATAATTCCTAACAAAGTTTTGACACAGATTCCCAATTCGGACATTCAGAAGATGTAGCACGTTGCTGTAAGCAAGCACATTCTCATTCAAAGTTGCAAGTTACTATGTAGGAACAAGTTTGTATAGGTATTTCAAAGATGCCCAGAACTGAGCTAAACTTGGTATGTGTCCAACCTCTAGAAAAAACTTCATGCCCCAACTCCCTTACTTCCAGCTAGTAAGGATCACATAATTCCTAACAACGTTTTGACACAGATTCCCAATTCGGGCATTCAGAACATATAGCAAGTTGCTGTAAGCAAGCACATTCTCATTCAAAGTTACAAGTTACTATGTAGGAACAAGTTTGTATAGGTATTTCAAAGATTCCCAGAACTGAGCTAAACGTTGTATGTCTCCAACTCCTAGAAATAACTTCATGCCCCATCTCCCTTACTTCCAGCTAGTAAGGATCACATAATTCCTAACAAAGTTTTGACACAGATTCCCAAATCGGGCATTCAGAAAATATAGCACGTTGCTGTAAGCAAGCACATTCTCATTCAAAGTTGCAAGTTACTATGTAGGAACAAGTTTGTATAGGTATTTCAAAGAGGCCCAGAACTGAGCTAAACGTTGTATGTCTCCAACTCCTAGAAATAACTTCATGCCCCATCTCCCTTACTTCCAGTTAGTAAGGATCACATAATTCCTAACAAAGTTTTGACACAGATTCCCAATTCGGGCATTCAGAACATATAGCACGTTGCTGTAAGCAAGCACATTCTCATTCAAAGTTGCAAGTTACTATGTAGGAACAAGTTTGTATAGGTATTTCAAAGATGCCCAGAACTGAGCTAAACTTGGGATGTGTCCAACCTCTAGAAATAACTTCATGCCCCAACTCCCTTACTTCCAGCTAGTAAGGATAACATAATTCCTAACAAAGATTTGACACAGATTCCCAATTCGGGCATTCAGAACATGTAGCAAGTTGCTGTAAGCAATCACATTCAATTCAAAGTTGCAAGTTACTATGTAGGAACAAGTTTGTATGGGTATTTCAAAGTTGCCCAGAATTGAGCAAAACTTGGTATGTCTCCAACTCCTAGAAATAATTTCATGCCCCATCTCGCTTACTTGCATCTAGTAAGGATCACATAATTCCTAACAAAGTTTTGACACAGATTCCCAATTCGGGCATTCAGAACATATAGCACGTTGGTGTAAGCAAGCACATTCTCATTCAAAGTTGCAAGTTACTAAGTAGGAACAAGTTTGTAAAGGTATTTCAAAGATGCCCAGAACTGAGCTAAACGTTGTATGTCTCCAACTCCTAGAAATTACTTCATGCCCCATCACCCTTACTTCCAGCTAGTAAGGATCACATAATTCCTAACAAAGTTTTGACACAGATTCCCAATTCGGGCATTCAGAAGATGTAGCACGTTGCTGTAAGCAAGCACATTCTCATTCAAAGTTGCAAGTTACTATGTAGGAACAAGTGTGTATAGGTATTTCAAAGATGCCCAGAATTGAGCTAAACTTGGTATGTCTCCAACTCCTAGAAATAACTTCATGGCCCATCTCCCTTACTTCCATCTAGTAAGGATCACATAATTCCTAACAAAGATTTGACACAGATTCCCAATTCGGGCATTCAGAACATATAGCACGTTGATGTAAGCAAGCACATTCTCATTCAAAGTTGCAAGTTACTAAGTAGGAACAAGTTTGTAAAGGTATTTCAAAGATGCCCAGAACTGAGCTAAACTTGGTATGTCTCCAACTCCTAGAAATATCTTCATGCCCCATCTCCCTTACTTCCAGCTAGTAAGGATCACATAATTCCTAACAACGTTTTGACACAGATTCCCAATTCGGACATTCAGAAGATGTAGCACGTTGCTGTAAGCAAGCACATTCTCATTCAAAGTTGCAAGTTACTATGTAGGAACAAGTTTGTATAGGTATTTCAAAGATGCCCAGAACTGAGCTAAACTTGGTATGTGTCCAACCTCTAGAAATAACTTCATGCCCCAACTCCCTTACTTCCAGCTAGTAAGGATCACATAATTCCTAACAACGTTTTGACACAGATTCCCAATTCGGGCATTCAGAACATATAGCACGTTGCTGTAAGCAAGCACATTCTCATTCAAAGTTACAAGTTACTATGTAGGAGCAAGTTTGTATAGGTATTTCAAAGATGCCCAGAACTGAGCCAAACGTTGTATGTCTCCAACTCCTAGAAATAACTTCATGCCCCATCTCCCTTACTTCCAGCTAGTAAGGATCACATAATTCCTAACAAAGTTTTGACACAGATTCCCAATTCGGGCATTCAGAACATATAGCACGTTGCTGTAAGCAAGCACATTCTCATTCAAAGTTGCAAGTTACTAAGTAGGAACAAGTTTGTAAAGGTATTTCAAAGATGCCCAGAACTGAGCTAAACTTGGTATGTCTCCAACTCCTAGAAATATCTTCATGCCCCATCACCCTTACTTCCAGCTAGTAAGGATCACATAATTCCTAACAAAGTTTTGACACAGATTCCCAATTCGGACATTCAGAAGATGTAGCACGTTGCTGTAAGCAAGCACATTCTCATTCAAAGTTGCAAGTTACTATGTAGGAACAAGTTTGTATAGGTATTTCAAAGATGCCCAGAACTGAGCTAAACTTGGTATGTGTCCAACCTCTAGAAATAACTTCATGCCCCAACTCCCTTACTTCCAGCTAGTAAGGATCACATAATTCCTAACAACGTTTTGACACAGATTCCCAATTCGGGCATTCAGAACATATAGCAAGTTGCTGTAAGCAAGCACATTCTCATTCAAAGTTACAAGTTACTATGTAGGAACAAGTTTGTATAGGTATTTCAAAGAGGCCCAGAACTGAGCTAAACGTTGTATGTCTCCAACTCCTAGAAATAACTTCATGCCCCATCTCCCTTACTTCCAGCTAGTAAGGATCACATAATTCCTAACAAAGTTTTGACACAGATTCCCAAATCGGGCATTCAGAACATATAGCACGTTGCTGTAAGCAAGCACATTCTCATTCAAAGTTGCAAGTTACTATGTAGGAACAAGTTTGTATAGGTATTTCAAAGATGCCCAGAACTGAGCTAAACGTTGTATGTCTCCAACTCCTAGAAATAACTTCATGCCCCATCTCCCTTACTTCCAGCTAGTAAGGATCACATAATTCCTAACAAAGTTTTGACACAGATTCCCAATTCGGGCATTCAGAACATATAGCACGTTGCTGTAAGCAAGCACATTCTCATTCAAAGTTGCAAGTTACTATGTAGGAACAAGTTTGTATAGGTATTTCAAAGATGCCCAGAACTGAGCTAAACTTGGGATGTCTCCAACCTCTAGAAATAACTTCATGCCCCAACTCCCTTACTTCCAGCTAGTAAGGATCACATAATTCATAACAAAGATTTGACACAGATTCCCAATTCGGGCATTCAGAACATGTAGCAAGTTGCTGTAAGCAAGCACATTCAATTCAATGTTGCAAGTTACTATGTAGGAACAAGTTTGTATGGGTATTTCAAAGATGCCCAGAATTGAGCAAAACTTGGTATGTCTCCAACTCCTGGAAATAACTTCATGCCCCATCTCGCTTACTTGCATCTAGTAAGGATCACATAATTCCTAACAAAGTTTTGACACAGATTCCCAATTCGGGCATTCAGAACATATAGCACGTTGCTGTAAGCAAGCACATTCTCATTCAAAGTTGCAAGTTACTATGTAGGAACAAGTTTGTAAAGGTATTTCAAAGATGCCCAGAACTGAGCTAAACGTTGTATGTCTCCAACTCCTAGAAATTACTTCATGCCCCATCACCCTTACTTCCAGCTAGTAAGGATCACATAATTCCTAACAAAGTATTGACACAGATTCCCAATTCGGGCATTCAGAAGATGTAGCACGTTGCTGTAAGCAAGCACATTCTCATTCAAAGTTGCAAGTTACTATGTAGGAACAAGTGTGTATAGGTATTTCAAAGATGCCCAGAATTGAGCTAAACTTGGTATGTCTCCAACTCCTAGAAATAACTTCATGGCCCATCTCCCTTACTTCCATCTAGTAAGGATCACATAATTCCTAACAAAGATTTGACACAGATTCCCAATTCGGGCATTCAGAACATATAGCACGTTGATGTAAGCAAGCACATTCTCATTCAAAGTTGCAAGTTACTAAGTAGGAACAAGTTTGTAAAGGTATTTCAAAGATGCCCAGAACTGAGCTAAACTTGGTATGTCTCCAACTCCTAGAAATATCTTCATGCCCCATCACCCTTACTTCCAGCTAGTAAGGATCACATAATTCCTAACAAAGTTTTGACACAGATTCCCAATTCGGACATTCAGAAGATGTAGCACGTTGCTGTAAGCAAGCACATTCTCATTCAAAGTTGCAAGTTACTATGTAGGAACAAGTTTGTATAGGTATTTCAAAGATGCCCAGAACTGAGCTAAACTTGGTATGTGTCCAACCTCTAGAAATAACTTCATGCCCCAACTCCCTTACTTCCAGCTAGTAAGGATCACATAATTCCTAACAACGTTTTGACACAGATTCCCAATTCGGGCATTCAGAACATATAGCAAGTTGCTGTAAGCAAGCACATTCTCATTCAAAGTTACAAGTTACTATGTAGGAACAAGTTTGTATAGGTATTTCAAAGATGCCCAGAACTGAGCTAAACGTTGTATGTCTCCAACTCCTAGAAATAACTTCATGCCCCATCTCCCTTACTTCCAGCTAGTAAGGATCACATAATTCCTAACAAAGTTTTGACACAGATTCCCAATTCGGACATTCAGAACATATAGCACGTTGCTGTAAGCAAGCACATTCTCATTCAAAGTTGCAAGTTACTATGTAGGAACAAGTTTGTATAGGTATTTCAAAGATGCCCAGAACTGAGCTAAACGTTGTATGTCTCCAACTCCTAGAAATAACTTCATACCCCATCTCCCTTACTTCCAGCTAGTAAGGATCACATAATTCCTAACAAAGTTTTGACACAGATTCCCAATTCGGGCATTCAGAACATATAGCACGTTGCTGTAAGCAAGCACATTCTCATTCAAAGTTGCAAGTTACTAAGTAGGAACAAGTTTGTAAAGGTATTTCAAAGATGCCCAGAACTGAGCTAAACTTGGTATGTCTCCAACTCCTAGAAATATCTTCATGCCCCATCACCCTTACTTCCAGCTAGTAAGGATCACATAATTCCTAACAAAGTTTTGACACAGATTCCCAATTCGGACATTCAGATGATGTAGCACGTTGCTGTAAGCAAGCACATTCTCATTCAAAGTTGCAAGTTACTATGTAGGAACAAGTTTGTATAGGTATTTCAAAGATGCCCAGAACTGAGCTAAACTTGGTATGTGTCCAACCTCTAGAAATAACTTCATGCCCCAACTCCCTTACTTCCAGCTAGTAAGGATCACATAATTCCTAACAACGTTTTGACACAGATTCCCAATTCGGGCATTCAGAACATATAGCAAGTTGCTGTAAGCAAGCACATTCTCATTCAAAGTTACAAGTTACTATGTAGGAACAAGTTTGTATAGGTATTTCAAAGAGGCCCAGAACTGAGCTAAACGTTGTATGTCTCCAACTCCTAGAAATAACTTCATGCCCCATCTCCCTTACTTCCAGCTAGTAAGGATCACATAATTCCTAACAAAGTTTTGACACAGATTCCCAAATCGGGCATTCAGAACATATAGCACGTTGCTGTAAGCAAGCACATTCTCATTCAAAGTTGCAAGTTACTATGTAGGAACAAGTTTGTATAGGTATTTCAAAGATGCCCAGAACTGAGCTAAACGTTGTATGTCTCCAACTCCTAGAAATAACTTCATGCCCCATCTCCCTTACTTCCAGCTAGTAAGGATCACATAATTCCTAACAAAGTTTTGACACAGATTCCCAATTCGGGCATTCAGAACATATAGCACGTTGCTGTAAGCAAGCACATTCTCATTCAAAGTTGCAAGTTACTATGTAGGAACAAGTTTGTATAGGTATTTCAAGGATGCCCAGAACTGAGCTAAACTTGGGATGTCTCCAACCTCTAGAAATAACTTCATGCCCCAACTCCCTTACTTCCAGCTAGTAAGGATCACATAATTCATAACAAAGATTTGACACAGATTCCCAATTCGGGCATTCAGAACATGTAGCAAGTTGCTGTAAGCAAGCACATTCAATTCAAAGTTGCAAGTTACTATGTAGGAACAAGTTTGTATGGGTATTTCAAAGATGCCCAGAATTGAGCAAAACTTGGTATGTCTCCAACTCCTAGAAATAACTTCATGCCCCATCTCGCTTACTTGCATCTAGTAAGGATCACATAATTCCTAACAAAGTTTTGACACAGATTCCCAATTCGGGCATTCAGAACATATAGCACGTTGCTGTAAGCAAGCACATTCTCATTCAAAGTTGCAAGTTACTAAGTAGGAACAAGTTTGTAAAGGTATTTCAAAGATGCCCAGAACTGAGCTAAACGTTGTATGTCTCCAACTCCTAGAAATTACTTCATGCCCCATCACCCTTACTTCCAGCTAGTAAGGATCACATAATTCCTAACAAAGTTTTGACACAGATTCCCAATTCGGGCATTCAGAAGATGTAGCACATTGCTGTAAGCAAGCACATTCTCATTCAAAGTTGCAAGTTACTATGTAGGAACAAGTGTGTATAGGTATTTCAAAGATGCCCAGAATTGAGCTAAACTTGGTATGTCTCCAACTCCTAGAAATAACTTCATGGCCCATCTCCCTTACTTCCATCTAGTAAGGATCACATAATTCCTAACAAAGTTTTGACACAGATTCCCAATTCGGGCATTCAGAACATATAGCACGTTGCTGTAAGCAAGCACATTCTCATTCAAAGTTGCAAGTTACTAAGTAGGAACAAGTTTGTAAAGGTATTTCAAAGATGCCCAGAACTGAGCTAAACTTGGTATGTCTCCAACTCCTAGAAATATCTTCATGCCCCATCACCCTTACTTCCAGCTAGTAAGGATCACATAATTCCTAACAAAGTTTTGACACAGATTCCCAATTCGGATATTCAGAAGATGTAGCACGTTGCTGTAAGCAAGCACATTCTCATTCAAAGTTGCAAGTTACTATGTAGGAACAAGTTTGTATAGGTATTTCAAAGATGCCCAGAACTGAGCTAAACTTGGTATGTGTCCAACCTCTAGAAATAACTTCATGCCCCAACTCCCTTACTTCCAGCTAGTAAGGATCACATAATTCCTAACAACGTTTTGACACAGATTCCCAATTCGGGCATTCAGAACATATAGCAAGTTGCTGTAAGCAAGCACATTCTCATTCAAAGTTACAAGTTACTATGTAGGAACAAGTTTGTATAGGTATTTCAAAGAGGCCCAGAACTGAGCTAAACGTTGTATGTCTCCAACTCCTAGAAATAACTTCATGCCCCATCTCCCTTACTTCCAGCTAGTAAGGATCACATAATTCCTAACAAAGTTTTGACACAGATTCCCAAATCGGGCATTCAGAACATATAGCACGTTGCTGTAAGCAAGCACATTCTCATTCAAAGTTGCAAGTTACTATGTAGGAACAAGTTTGTATAGGTATTTCAAAGATGCCCAGAACTGAGCTAAACGTTGTATGTCTCCAACTCCTAGAAATAACTTCATGCCCCATCTCCCTTACTTCCAGCTAGTAAGGATCACATAATTCCTAACAAAGTTTTGACACAGATTCCCAATTCGGGCATTCAGAACATATAGCACGTTGCTGTAAGCAAGCACATTCTCATTCAAAGTTGCAAGTTACTATGTAGGAACAAGTTTGTATAGGTATTTCAAAGATGCCCAGAACTCAGCTAAACTTGGGATGTGTCCAACCTCTAGAAATAACTTCATGCCCCAACTCACTTACTTCCAGCTAGTAAGGATCACATAATTCATAACAAAGATTTGACACAGATTCCCAATTCGGGCATTCAGAACATGTAGCAAGTTGCTGTAAGCAAGCACATTCAATTCAAAGTTGCAAGTTACTATGTAGGAACAAGTTTGTATGGGTATTTCAAAGATGCCCAGAATTGAGCAAAACTTGGTATGTCTCCAACTCCTAGAAATAACTTCATGCCCCATCTCGCTTACTTGCATCTAGTAAGGATCACATAATTCCTAACAAAGTTTTGACACAGATTCCCAATTCGGGCATTCAGAACATATAGCACGTTGCTGTAAGCAAGCACATTCTCATTCAAAGTTGCAAGTTACTAAGTAGGAACAAGTTTGTAAAGGTATTTCAAAGATGCCCAGAACTGAGCTAAAAGTTGTATGTCTTCAACTCCTAGAAATTACTTCATGCCCCATCACACTTACTTCCAGCTAGAAAGGATCACATAATTCCTAACAAAGTTTTGACACAGATTCCCAATTCGGGCATTCAGAAGATGTAGCACGTTGCTGTAAGCAAGCACATTCTCATTCAAAGTTGCAAGTTACTATGTAGGAACAAGTGTGTATAGGTATTTCAAAGATGCCCAGAATTGAGCTAAACTTGGTATGTCTCCAACTCCTAGAAATAACTTCATGGCCCATCTCCCTTACTTCCATCTAGTAAGGATCACATAATTCCTAACAAAGTTTTGACACAGATTCCCAATTCGGGCATTCAGAACATATAGCACGTTGATGTAAGCAAGCACATTCTCATTCAAAGTTGCAAGTTACTAAGTAGGAACAAGTTTGTAAAGGTATTTCAAAGATGCCCAGAACTGAGCTAAACTTGGTATGTCTCCAACTCCTAGAAATATCTTCATGCCCCATCACCCTTACTTCCAGCTAGTAAGGATCACATAATTCCTAACAAAGATTTGACACAGATTCCCAATTCGGACATTCAGAAGATGTAGCACGTTGCTGTAAGCAAGCACATTCTCATTCAAAGTTGCAAGTTACTATGTAGGAACAAGTTTGTATAGGTATTTCAAAGATGCCCAGAACTGAGCTAAACGTTGTATGTCTCCAACTCCTAGAAATAACTTCATGCCCCAACTCCCTTACTTCCAGCTAGTAAGGATCACATAATTCCTAACAACGATTTGACACAGATTCCCAATTCGGGCATTCAGAACATATAGCAAGTTGCTGTAAGCAAGCACATTCTCATTCAAAGTTACAAGTTACTATGTAGGAACAAGTTTGTATAGGTATTTCAAAGATGCCCAGAACTGAGCTAAACGTTGTATGTCTCCAACTCCTAGAAATAACTTCCTGCCCCATCTCCCTTACTTCCAGCTTGTAAGGATCACATAATTCCTAACAAAGTTTTGACACAGATTCCCAATTCGGGCATTCAGAACATATAGCACGTTGCTGTAAGCAAGCACATTCTCATTCAAAGTTGCAAGTTACTATGTAGGAACAAGTTTGTATAGGTATTTCAAAGATGCCCAGAACTGAGCTAAACTTGGGATGTGTCCAACCTCTAGAAATAACTTCATGCCCCAACTCCCTTACTTCCAGCTAGTAAGGATCACATAATTCCTAACAAAGTTTTGACACAGATTCCCAATTCCGGCATTCAGAACATATAGCACGTTGCTGTAAGCAAGCACATTCTCATTCAAAGTTGCAAGTTACTATGTAGGAACAAGTTTATTTAGGTATTTCAAAGATGCCCAGAACTGAGCTAAACGTTGTATGTCTCCAACTCCTAGAAATAACTTCATGCCCCATCTCACTTACTTCCAGCTAGTAAGGATCACATAATTTCTAACAAAGTTTTGACACAGATTCCCAATTCGGGCATTCAGAATATATAGCACGTTGCTGTAAGCAAGCACATTCTCATTCAAAGTTGCAAGTTACTATGTAGGAACAAGTTTGTATAGGAATTTCAAAGATGCCCAGAACTGAGCTAAACGTTGTATGTCTCCAACTCCTAGAAATAACTTCATGCCCAATCTCCCTTACTTCCAGCTAGTAAGGATCACATAATTCCTAACAAAGTTTTGACACAGATTCCCAATTCGGGCATTCAGAACATATAGCACGTTGCTGTAAGCAAGCACATTCTCATTCAAAGTTGCAAGTTACTATGTAGGAACAAGTTTGTATAGGTATTTCAAAGATGCCCAGGACTGAGCTAAACTTGTTATGTCTCCAACTCCTAGAAATAACTTCATGCCCCATCTCCCTTAATTCCAGCTAGTAAGGATCACATAATTCCTAACAAAGATTTGACATAGATTCCCAATTCGGGCATTCAGAACATGTAGCAAGTTGCTGTAAGCAAGCACATTCAATTCAAAGTTGCAAGTTACTATATAGGAACAAGTTTGTATGGGTATTTCAAAGATGCCCAGAATTGAGCAAAACTTGGTATGTCTCCAACTCCTAGAAATAACTTCATGCCCCATCTCGCTTACTTGCATCTAGTAAGGATCACATAATTCCTAACAACGTTTTGACACAGATTCCCAATTCGGGCATTCAGAACATATAGCACGTTGGTGTAAGCAAGCACATTCTCATTCAAAGTTGCAAGTTACTAAGTAGGAACAAGTTTGTAAAGGTATTTCAAAGATGCCCAGAACTGAGCTAAACGTTGTATGTCTCCAACTCCTAGAAATTACTTCATGCCCCATCACCCTTACTTCCAGCTAGTAAGGATCACATAATTCCTAACAAAGTTTTGACACAGATTCCCAATTCGGGCATTCAGAAGATGTAGCACGTTGCTGTAAGCAAGCACATTCTCATTCAAAGTTGCAAGTTACTATGAAGGAACAAGTTTGTATAGGTATTTCAAAGATGCCCAGAATTGAGCTAAACTTGGTATGTCTCCAACTCCTAGAAATAACTTCATGGCCCATCTCCCTTACTTCCATCTAGTAAGGATCACATAATTCCTAACAAAGTTTTGACACAGATTCCCAATTCGGGCATTCAGAACATATAGCACGTTAATGTAAGCAAGCACATTCTCATTCAAAGTTGCAAGTTACTAAGTAGGAACAAGTTTGTAAAGGTATTTCAAAGATGCCCAGAACTGAGCTAAACTTGGTATGTCTCCAACTCCTAGAAATATCTTCATGCCCCATCACCCTTACTTCCAGCTAGTAAGGATCACATAATTCCTAACAAAGTTTTGACACAGATTCCCAATTCGGACATTCAGAAGATGTAGCACGTTGCTGTAAGCAAGCACATTCTCATTCAAAGTTGCAAGTTACTATGTAGGAACAAGTTTGTATAGGTATTTCAAAGATGCCCAGAACTGAGCTAAACTTGGTATGTGTCCAACCTCTAGAAATAACTTCATGCCCCAACTCCCTTACTTCCAGCTAGTAAGGATCACATAATTCCTAACAACGTTTTGACACAGATTCCCAATTCGGGCATTCAGAACATATAGCAAGTTGCTGTAAGCAAGCACATTCTCATTCAAAGTTACAAGTTACTATGTAGGAACAAGTTTGTATAGGTATTTCAAAGAGGCCCAGAACTGAGCTAAACGTTGTATGTCTCCAACTCCTAGAAATAACTTCATGCCCCATCTCCCTTACTTCCAGCTAGTAAGGATCACATAATTCCTAACAAAGATTTGACACAGATTCCCAAATCGGGCATTCAGAACATATAGCACGTTGCTGTAAGCAAGCACATTCTCATTCAAAGTTGCAAGTTACTATGTAGGAACAAGTTTGTATAGGTATTTCAAAGATGCCCAGAACTGAGCTAAACGTTGTATGTCTCCAACTCCTAGAAATAACTTCATGCCCCATCTCCCTTACTTCCAGCTAGTAAGGATCACATAATTCCTAACAAAGTTTTGACACAGATTCCCAATTCGGGCATTCAGAACATATAGCACGTTGCTGTAAGCAAGCACATTCTCATTCAAAGTTGCAAGTTACTATGTAGGAACAAGTTTGTATAGGTATTTCAAAGATGCCCAGAACTGAGCTAAACTTGGGATGTGTCCAACCTCTAGAAATAACTTCATGCCCCAACTCCCTTACTTCCAGCTAGTAAGGATCACATAATTCATAACAAATATTTGACACAGATTCCCAATTCGGGCATTCAGAACATGTAGCAAGTTGCTGTAAGCAAGCACATTCAATTCAAAGTTGCAAGTTACTATGTAGGAACAAGTTTGTATGGGTATTTCAAAGATGCCCAGAATTGAGCAAAACTTGGTATGTCTCCAACTCCTAGAAATAACTTCATGCCCCATCTCGCTTACTTGCATCTAGTAAGGATCACATAATTCCTAACAAAGTTTTGACACAGATTCCCAATTCGGGCATTCAGAACATATAGCACGTTGCTGTAAGCAAGCACATTCTCATTCAAAGTTGCAAGTTACTAAGTAGGAACAAGTTTGTAAAGGTATTTCAAAGATGCCCAGAACTGAGCTAAACGTTGTATGTCTCCAACTCCTAGAAATTACTTCATGCCCCATCACCCTTACATCCAGCTAGTAAGGATCACATAATTCCTAACAAAGTTTTGACACAGATTCCCAATTCGGGCATTCAGAAGATGTAGCACGTTGCTGTAAGCAAGCACATTCTCATTCAAAGTTGCAAGTTACTATGTAGGAACAAGTGTGTATAGGTATTTCAAAGATGCCCAGAATTGAGCTAAACTTGGTATGTCTCCAACTCCTAGAAATAACTTCATGGCCCATCTCCCTTACTTCCATCTAGTAAGGATCACATAATTCCTAACAAAGTTTTGACACAGATTCCCAATTCGGACATTCAGAAGATGTAGCACGTTGCTGTAAGCAAGCACATTCTCATTCAAAGTTGCAAGTTACTATGTAGGAACAAGTTTGTATAGGTATTTCAAAGATGCCCAGAACTGAGCTAAACTTGGTATGTGTCCAACCTCTAGAAATAACTTCATGCCCCAACTCCCTTACTTCCAGCTAGTAAGGATCACATAATTCCTAACAAAGTTTTGACACAGATTCCCAATTCGGGCATTCAGAACATATAGCAAGTTGCTGTAAGCAAGCACATTCTCATTCAAATTTACAAGTTACTATGTAGGAACAAGTTTGTATAGGTATTTCAAAGATGCCCAGAACTGAGCTAAACGTTGTATGTCTCCAACTCCTAGAAATAACTTCATGCCCCATCTCCCTTACTTCCAGCTAGTAAGGATCACATAATTCCTAACAAAGTTTTGACACAGATTCCCAATTCGGGCATTCAGAACATATAGCACGTTGCTGTAAGCAAGCACATTCTCATTCAAAGTTGCAAGTTACTATGTAGGAACAAGTTTGTATAGGTATTTCAAAGATGCCCAGAACTGAGCTAAACGTTGTATGTCTCCAACTCCTAGAAATAACTTCATGCCCCATCTCCCTTACTTCCAGCTAGTAAGGATCACATAATTCCTAACAAAGTTTTGACTCAGATTCCCAATTCGGGCATTCAGAACATATAGCACGTTGCTGTAAGCAAGCACATTCTCATTCAAAGTTGCAAGTTACTATGTAGGAACAAGTTTGTATGGGTATTTCAAAGATGCCCAGAATTGAGCAAAACTTGGTATGTCTCCAACTCCTAGAAATAACTTCATGCCCCATCTCGCTTACTTGCATCTAGTAAGGATCACATAATTCCTAACAAAGTTTTGACACAGATTCCCAATTCGGGCATTCAGAACATATAGCACGTTGCTGTAAGCAAGCACATTCTCATTCAAAGTTGCAAGTTACTAAGTAGGAACAAGTTTGTAAAGGTATTTCAAAGATGCCCAGAACTGAGCTAAACGTTGTATGTCTCCAACTCCTAGAAATTACTTCATGCCCCATCACCCTTACATCCAGCTAGTAAGGATCACATAATTCCTAACAAAGTTTTGACACAGATTCCCAATTCGGGCATTCAGAAGATGTAGCACGTTGCTGTAAGCAAGCACATTCTCATTCAAAGTTGCAAGTTACTATGTAGGAACAAGTGTGTATAGGTATTTCAAAGATGCCCAGAATTGAGCTAAACTTGGTATGTCTCCAACTCCTAGAAATAACTTCATGGCCCATCTCCCTTACTTCCATCTAGTAAGGATCACATAATTCCTAACAAAGTTTTGACACAGATTCCCAATTCGGACATTCAGAAGATGTAGCACGTTGCTGTAAGCAAGCACATTCTCATTCAAAGTTGCAAGTTACTATGTAGGAACAAGTTTGTATAGGTATTTCAAAGATGCCCAGAACTGAGCTAAACTTGGTATGTGTCCAACCTCTAGAAATAACTTCATGCCCCAACTCCCTTACTTCCAGCTAGTAAGGATCACATAATTCCTAACAACGTTTTGACACAGATTCCCAATTCGGGCATTCAGAACATATAGCAAGTTGCTGTAAGCAAGCACATTCTCATTCAAAGTTACAAGTTACTATGTAGGAACAAGTTTGTATAGGTATTTCAAAGATGCCCAGAACTGAGCTAAACGTTGTATGTCTCCAACTCCTAGAAATAACTTCATGCCCCATCTCCCTTACTTCCAGCTAGTAAGGATCACATAATTCCTAACAAAGTTTTGACACAGATTCCCAATTCGGGCATTCAGAACATATAGCACGTTGCTGTAAGCAAGCACATTCTCATTCAAAGTTGCAAGTTACTATGTAGGAACAAGTTTGTATAGGTATTTCAAAGATGCCCAGAACTGAGCTAAACGTTGTATGTCTCCAACTCCTAGAAATAACTTCATGCCCCATCTCCCTTACTTCCAGCTAGTAAGGATCACATAATTCCTAACAAAGTTTTGACTCAGATTCCCAATTCGGGCATTCAGAACATATAGCACGTTGCTGTAAGCAAGCACATTCTCATTCAAAGTTGCAAGTTACTATGTAGGAACAAGTTTGTATAGGTATTTCAAAGATGCCCAGAACTGAGCTAAACTTGGGATGTGTCCAACCTCTAGAAATAACTTCATGCCCCAACTCCCTTACTTCCAGCTAGTAAGGATCACATAATTCATAACAAAGATTTGACACAGATTCCCAATTCGGGCATTCAGAACATGTAGCAAGTTGCTGTAAGCAAGCACATTCAATTCAAAGTTGCAAGTTACTATGTAGGAACAAGTTTGTATGGGTATTTCAAAGATGCCCAGAATTGAGCAAAACTTGGTATGTCTCCAACTCCTAGAAATAACTTCATGCCCCATCTCGCTTACTTGCATCTAGTAAGGATCACATAATTCCTAACAAAGTTTTGACACAGATTCCCAATTCGGGCATTCAGAACATATAGCACGTTGCTGTAAGCAAGCACATTCTCATTCAAAGTTGCAAGTTACTAAGTAGGAACAAGTTTGTAAAGGTATTTCAAAGATGCCCAGATCTGAGCTAAACGTTGTATGTCTCCAACTCCTAGAAATTACTTCATGCCCCATCACCCTTACTTCCAGCTAGTAAGGATCACATAATTCCTAACAAAGTTTTGACACAGATTCCCAATTCGGGCATTCAGAAGATGTAGCACGTTGCTGTAAGCAAGCACATTCTCATTCAAAGTTGCAAGTTACTATGTAGGAACAAGTGTGTATAGGTATTTCAAAGATGCCCAGAATTGAGCTAAACTTGGTATGTCTCCAACTCCTAGAAATAACTTCATGGCCCATCTCCCTTACTTCCATCTAGTAAGGATCACATAATTCCTAACAAAGTTTTGACACAGATTCCCAATTCGGGCATTCAGAACATATAGCACGTTGATGTAAGCAAGCACATTCTCATTCAAAGTTGCAAGTTACTAAGTAGGAACAAGTTTGTAAAGGTATTTCAAAGATGCCCAGAACTGAGCTAAACTTGGTATGTCTCCAACTCCTAGAAATATCTTCATGCCCCATCACCCTTACTTCCAGCTAGTAAGGATCACATAATTCCTAACAAAGTTTTGACACAGATTCCCAATTCGGACATTCAGAAGATGTAGCACGTTGCTGTAAGCAAGCACATTCTCATTCAAAGTTGCAAGTTACTATGTAGGAACAAGTTTGTATAGGTATTTCAAAGATGCCCAGAACTGAGCTAAACGTTGTATGTCTCCAACTCCTAGAAATATCTTCATGCCCCATCTCCCTTACTTCCAGCTAGTAAGGATCACATAATTCCTAACAAAGTTTTGACACAGATTCCCAATTCGGGCATTCAGAACATATAGCACGTTGCTGTAAGCAAGCACATTCTCATTCAAAGTTGCAAGTTACTATGTAGGAACAAGTTTGTATAGGTATTTCAAAGATGCCCAGAACTGAGCTAAACTTGGTATGTGTCCAACCTCTAGAAATAACTTCATGCCACAACTCCCTTACTTCCAGCTAGTAAGGATCACATAATTCCTAACAAAGTTTTGACACAGATTCCCAATTCGGGAATTCAGAACATATAGCACGTTGCTGTAAGCAATCACATTCTCATTCAAAGTTGCAAGTTACTATGTAGGAACAAGTTTGTATAGGTATTTCAAAGATGCCCAGAACTGAGCTAAACGTTGTATGTCTCCAACTCCTAGAAATATCTTCATGCCCCATCTCCCTTACTTCCAGCTAGTAAGGATCACATAATTCCTAACAAAGTTTTGACACAGATTCCCAATTCGGGCATTCAGAACATATAGCACGTTGCTGTAAGCAAGCACATTCTCATTCAAAGTTGCAAGTTACTATGTAGGAACAAGTTTGTATAGGTATTTCAAAGATGCCCAGAACTGAGCTAAACGTTGTATGTCTCCAACTCCTAGAAATATCTTCATGCCCCATCTCCCTTACTTCCAGCTAGTAAGGATCACATAATTCCTAACAAAGTTTTGACACAGATTCCCAATTCGGGCATTCAGAACATGTAGCACGTTGATGTAAGCAAGCACATTCTCATTCAAAGTTGCAAGTTACTATGTAGGAACAAGTTTGTATAGGTATTTCAAAGATGCCCAGAACTGAGCTAAACTTGGTATGTCTCCAACTCCTAGAAATAACTTCATGCCCCATTTCCCTTACTTCCAGCTAGTAAGGATCACATAATTCCTAACAAAGATTTGAGACAGATTCCCAATTCGGGCATTCAGAACATGTAGCAAGTTGCTGTAAGCAAGCACATTCAATTCAAAGTTGCAAGTTACTATGTAGGAACAAGTTTGTATGGGTATTTCAAAGATGCCCAGAATTGAGCTAAACTTGGTATGTCTCCAACTCATAGAAATAACTTCATGCCCCATCTCCCTTACTTGCATCTAGTAAGGATCACATAATTCCTAACAAAGTTTTGACACAGATTCCCAATTTGGCCATTCAGAACATATAGCACGTTGCTGTAAGCAAGCACATTCTCATTCAAATTTGCAAGTTACTATGTAGGAACAAGTTTGTAAAGGTATTTCAAAGATGCCCAGAACTGAGCTAAACGTTGTATGTCTCCAACTCCTAGAAATTTCTTCATGCCCCATCACCCTTACATCCAGCTAGTAAGGATAACATAATTCCTAACAAAGTTTTGACGCAGATTCCCAATTCGGGCATTCAGAAGATGTAGCACGTTGCTGTAAGCAAGCACATTCTCATTCAAAGTTGCAAGTTACTATGTAGGAACAAGTTTGTATAGGTATTTCAAAGATGCCCAGAATTGAGCTAAACTTGGTATGTCTCCAACTCCTAGAAATAACTTCATGGCCCATCTCCCTTACTTCCATCTAGTAAGGATCACATAAATCCTAACAAAGTTTTGACACAGATTTCCAATTCGGGCATTCAGAACATATAGCACGTTGATGTAAGCAAGCACATTCTCATTCAAAGTTGCAAGTTACTAAGTAGGAACAAGTTTGTAAAGGTATTTCAAAGATGCCCAGAACTCAGCTAAACTTGGTATGTCTCCAACTCCTAGAAATAACTTCATGCCCCATCACCCTTACTTCCAGCTAGTAAGGATCACATAATTCCTAACAAAGTTTTGACACAGATTCCCAATTCGGACATTCAGATGATGTAGCACGTTGCTGTAAGCAAGCACATTCTCATTCAAAGTTGCAAGTTACTATGTAGGAACAAGTTTGTATAGGTATTTCAAAGATGCCCAGAACTGAGCTAAACTTGGTATGTGTCCAACCTCTAGAAATAACTTCATGCCCCAACTCCCTTACTTCCAGCTAGTAAGGATCACATAATTCCTAACAAGTTTTGACACAGATTCCCAATTCGGGCATTCAGAACATATAGCAAGTTGCTGTAAGCAAGCACATTCTCATTCAAAGTTACAAGTTACTATGTAGGAACAAGTTTGCATAGGTATTTCAAAGATGCCCAGAACTGAGCTAAACGTTGTATGTCTCCAACTCCTAGAAATAACTTCATGCCCCATCTCCCTTACTTCCAGCTAGTAAGGATCACATAATTCCTAACAAAGTTTTGACACAGATTCTCAATTCGGGCATTCAGAACATATAGCACGTTGATGTAAGCAAGCACATTCTCATTCAAAGTTGCATGTTACTATGTAGGAACAAGTTTGTGTAGGTATTTCAAAGATGCCCAGAACTGAGCTAAACGTTGTATGTCTCCAACTCCTAGAAATAACTTCATGCCCCATCTCCCTTACTTCCAGCTAGTAAGGATCACATAATTCCTAACAAAGTTTTGACACAGATTCCCAATTCGGGCATTCAGAACATATACCACGTTGCTGTAAGCAAGCACATTCTCATTCAAAGTTGCAAGTTACTATGTAGGAACAAGTTTGTATAGGTATTTCAAAGATGCCCAGAACTGAGCTAAACTTGGTATGTGTCCAACCTCTAGAAATAACTTCATGCCCCAACTCCCTTACTTCCAGCTAGTAAGGATCACATAATTCCTAACAAAGATTTGACACAGATTCCAAATTCGGGCAATCAGAACATATAGCAAGTTGCTGTAAGCAAGCACATTCTCATTCAAAGTTGCAAGTTACTCTGTAGGAACAAGTTTGTATAGGTATTTCAAAGATGCCCAGAACTGAGCTAAACTTGGTATGTCTCCAACTCCTAGAAATAACTTCATGCCCCATCTCCCTTACTTCCAGCTAGTAAGGATCACATAATTCCTAACAAAGTTTTGACACAGATTCCCAATTCGGGCATTCAGAACATGTAGCACGTTGCTGTAAGCAAGCACATTCAATTCAATGTTGCAAATTACTATGTAGGAACAAGTTTGTATAGGTATTTCAAAGATGCCCAGAATTGAGCTAAACTTGGTATTTCTCCAACTCCTAGAAATAACTTCATGCCCCATCTCCTTTACTTCCATCTAGTAAGGATCACATAATTTCTAACAAAGTTTTGACACAGATTCCCAATTCGGGCATACAGAACATATAGCACGTTGCTGTAAGCAAGCACATTCTCATTCAAAGTTGCAAGTTACTAAGTAGGAACAAGTTTGTAAAGGTATTTCAAAGATGCCCAGAACTGAGCTAAACTTGGTATGTCTCCAACTCCTAGAAATAACTTCATGCCCCATCACCCTTACTTCCAGCTAGTAAGGATCACATAATTCCTAACAAAGATTTGACACAGATTCCCAATTCGGGCATTCAGAACATATAGCAAGTTGCTGTAAGCAAGCACATTCTCATTCAAAGTTACAAGTTACTATGTAGGAACAAGTTTGTATAGGTATTTCAAAGATGCCCAGAACTGAGCTAAACGTTGTATGTCTCCAACTCCTAGAAATAACTTCATGCCCCATCTCCCTTACTTCCAGCTAGTAAGGATCACATAATTCCTAACAAAGTTTTGACACAGATTCCCAATTCGGGCATTCAGAACATATAGCACGTTGCTGTAAGCAAGCACATTCTCATTCAAAGTTGCAAGTTACTATGTAGGAACAAGTTTGTATAGGTATTTCAAAGATGCCCAGAACTGAGCTAAACGTTGTATGTCTCCAACTCCTAGAAATAACTTCATGCCCCAACTCCCTTACTTCCAGCTAGTAAGGATCACATAATTCCTAACAAAGTTTTGACACAGATTCCCAATTCGTTCATTCAGAACATATAGCACGTTGCTGTAAGCAAGCACATTCTCATTCAAAGTTGCAAGTTACTATGTAGGAACAAGTTTGTATAGGTATTTCAAAGATGCCCAGAACTGAGCTAAACGTTGTATGTCTCCAACTCCTAGAAATAACTTCATGCCCCATCTCCCTTACTTCCAGCTAGTAAGGATCACATAATTCCTAACAAAGTTTTGACACAGATTCCCAATTCGGGCATTCAGAACATATAGCACGTTGCTGTATGCAAGCACATTCTCATTCAAAGTTGCAAGTTACTATGTAGGAACAAGTTTGTATAGGTATTTCAAAGATGCCCAGAACTGAGCTAAACTTGGTATGTGTCCAACCTCTAGAAATAACTTCATGCCACAACTCCCTTACTTCCAGCTAGTAAGGATCACATAATTCCTAACAAAGATTTGACACAGATTCCCAATTCAGGCATTCAGAACATATAGCACGTTGCTGTAAGCAATCACATTCTCATTCAAAGTTGCAAGTTACTATGTAGGAACAAGTTTGTATAGGTATTTCAAAGATGCCCAGAACTGAGCTAAACGTTGTATGTCTCCAACTCCTAGAAATATCTTCATGCCCCATCTCCCTTACTTCCAGCTAGTAAGGATCACATAATTCCTAACAAAGTTTTGACACAGATTCCCAATTCGGGCATTCAGAACATATAGCACGTTGCTGTAAGCAAGCACATTCTCATTCAAAGTTGCAAGTTACTATGTAGGAACAAGTTTGTATAGGTATTTCAAAGATGCCCAGAACTGAGCTAAACTTGGTATGTCTCCAACTCCTAGAAATAACTTCATGCCCCATTTCCCTTACTTCCAGCTAGTAAGGATCACATAATTCCTAACAAAGATTTGAGACAGATTCCCAATTCGGGCATTCAGAACATGTAGCAAGTTGCTGTAAGCAAGCACATTCAATTCAAAGTTGCAAGTTACTATGTAGGAACAAGTTTGTATGGGTATTTCAAAGATGCCCAGAATTGAGCTAAACTTGGTATGTCTCCAACTCATAGAAATAACTTCATGCCCCATCTCCCTTACTTGCATCTAGTAAGGATCACATAATTCCTAACAAAGTTTTGACACAGATTCCCAATTTGGCCATTCAGAACATATAGCACGTTGCTGTAAGCAAGCACATTCTCATTCAAATTTGCAAGTTACTATGTAGGAACAAGTTTGTAAAGGTATTTCAAAGATGCCCAGAACTGAGCTAAACGTTGTATGTCTCCAACTCCTAGAAATTACTTCATGCCCCATCACCCTTACATCCAGCTAGTAAGGATCACATAATTCCTAACAAAGTTTTGACACAGATTCCCAATTCGGGCATTCAGAAGATGTAGCACGTTGCTGTAAGCAAGCACATTCTCATTCAAAGTTGCAAGTTACTATGTAGGAACAAGTTTGTATAGGTATTTCAAAGATGCCCAGAATTGAGCTAAACTTTGTATGTCTCCAACTCCTAGAAATTACTTCATGCCCCATCACCCTTACTTCCAGCTAGTAAGGATCACATAATTCCTAACAAAGTTTTGACACAGATTCCCAATTCGGGCATTCAGAAGATGTAGCACGTTGCTGTAAGCAAGCACATTCTCATTCAAAGTTGCAAGTTACTATGAAGGAACAAGTTTGTATAGGTATTTCAAAGATGCCCAGAATTGAGCTAAACTTGGTATGTCTCCAACTCCTAGAAATAACTTCATGGCCCATCTCCCTTACTTCCATCTAGTAAGGATCACATAATTCCTAACAAAGTTTTGACACAGATTCCCAATTCGGGCATTCAGAACATATAGCACGTTAATGTAAGCAAGCACATTCTCATTCAAAGTTGCAAGTTACTAAGTAGGAACAAGTTTGTAAAGGTATTTCAAAGATGCCCAGAACTGAGCTAAACTTGGTATGTCTCCAACTCCTAGAAATATCTTCATGCCCCATCACCCTTACTTCCAGCTAGTAAGGATCACATAATTCCTAACAAAGTTTTGACACAGATTCCCAATTCGGACATTCAGAAGATGTAGCACGTTGCTGTAAGCAAGCACATTCTCATTCAAAGTTGCAAGTTACTATGTAGGAACAAGTTTGTATAGGTATTTCAAAGATGCCCAGAACTGAGCTAAACTTGGTATGTGTCCAACCTCTAGAAATAACTTCATGCCCCAACTCCCTTACTTCCAGCTAGTAAGGATCACATAATTCCTAACAACATTTTGACACAGATTCCCAATTCGGGCATTCAGAACATATAGCAAGTTGCTGTAAGCAAGCACATTCTCATTCAAAGTTACAAGTTACTATGTAGGAACAAGTTTGTATAGGTATTTCAAAGAGGCCCAGAACTGAGCTAAACGTTGTATGTCTCCAACTCCTAGAAATAACTTCATGCCCCATCTCCCTTACTTCCAGCTAGTAAGGATCACATAATTCCTAACAAAGATTTGACACAGATTCCCAAATCGGGCATTCAGAACATATAGCACGTTGCTGTAAGCAAGCACATTCTCATTCAAAGTTGCAAGTTACTATGTAGGAACAAGTTTGTATAGGTATTTCAAAGATGCCCAGAACTGAGCTAAACGTTGTATGTCTCCAACTCCTAGAAATAACTTCATGCCCCATCTCCCTTACTTCCAGCTAGTAAGGATCACATAATTCCTAACAAAGTTTTGACACAGATTCCCAATTCGGGCATTCAGAACATATAGCACGTTGCTGTAAGCAAGCACATTCTCATTCAAAGTTGCAAGTTACTATGTAGGAACAAGTTTGTATAGGTATTTCAAAGATGCCCAGAACTGAGCTAAACTTGGGATGTGTCCAACCTCTAGAAATAACTTCATGCCCCAACTCCCTTACTTCCAGCTAGTAAGGATCACATAATTCATAACAAATATTTGACACAGATTCCCAATTCGGGCATTCAGAACATGTAGCAAGTTGCTGTAAGCAAGCACATTCAATTCAAAGTTGCAAGTTACTATGTAGGAACAAGTTTGTATGGGTATTTCAAAGATGCCCAGAATTGAGCAAAACTTGGTATGTCTCCAACTCCTAGAAATAACTTCATGCCCCATCTCGCTTACTTGCATCTAGTAAGGATCACATAATTCCTAACAAAGTTTTGACACAGATTCCCAATTCGGGCATTCAGAACATATAGCACGTTGCTGTAAGCAAGCACATTCTCATTCAAAGTTGCAAGTTACTAAGTAGGAACAAGTTTGTAAAGGTATTTCAAAGATGCCCAGAACTGAGCTAAACGTTGTATGTCTCCAACTCCTAGAAATTACTTCATGCCCCATCACCCTTACATCCAGCTAGTAAGGATCACATAATTCCTAACAAAGTTTTGACACAGATTCCCAATTCGGGCATTCAGAAGATGTAGCACGTTGCTGTAAGCAAGCACATTCTCATTCAAAGTTGCAAGTTACTATGTAGGAACAAGTGTGTATAGGTATTTCAAAGATGCCCAGAATTGAGCTAAACTTGGTATGTCTCCAACTCCTAGAAATAACTTCATGGCCCATCTCCCTTACTTCCATCTAGTAAGGATCACATAATTCCTAACAAAGTTTTGACACAGATTCCCAATTCGGACATTCAGAAGATGTAGCACGTTGCTGTAAGCAAGCACATTCTCATTCAAAGTTGCAAGTTACTATGTAGGAACAAGTTTGTATAGGTATTTCAAAGATGCCCAGAACTGAGCTAAACTTGGTATGTGTCCAACCTCTAGAAATAACTTCATGCCCCAACTCCCTTACTTCCAGCTAGTAAGGATCACATAATTCCTAACAAAGTTTTGACACAGATTCCCAATTCGGGCATTCAGAACATATAGCAAGTTGCTGTAAGCAAGCACATTCTCATTCAAAGTTACAAGTTACTATGTAGGAACAAGTTTGTATAGGTATTTCAAAGATGCCCAGAACTGAGCTAAACGTTGTATGTCTCCAACTCCTAGAAATAACTTCATGCCCCATCTCCCTTACTTCCAGCTAGTAAGGATCACATAATTCCTAACAAAGTTTTGACACAGATTCCCAATTCGGGCATTCAGAACATATAGCACGTTGCTGTAAGCAAGCACATTCTCATTCAAAGTTGCAAGTTACTATGTAGGAACAAGTTTGTATAGGTATTTCAAAGATGCCCAGAACTGAGCTAAACGTTGTATGTCTCCAACTCCTAGAAATAACTTCATGCCCCATCTCCCTTACTTCCAGCTAGTAAGGATCACATAATTCCTAACAAAGTTTTGACTCAGATTCCCAATTCGGGCATTCAGAACATATAGCACGTTGCTGTAAGCAAGCACATTCTCATTCAAAGTTGCAAGTTACTATGTAGGAACAAGTTTGTATGGGTATTTCAAAGATGCCCAGAATTGAGCAAAACTTGGTATGTCTCCAACTCCTAGAAATAACTTCATGCCCCATCTCGCTTACTTGCATCTAGTAAGGATCACATAATTCCTAACAAAGTTTTGACACAGATTCCCAATTCGGGCATTCAGAACATATAGCACGTTGCTGTAAGCAAGCACATTCTCATTCAAAGTTGCAAGTTACTAAGTAGGAACAAGTTTGTAAAGGTATTTCAAAGATGCCCAGAACTGAGCTAAACGTTGTATGTCTCCAACTCCTAGAAATTACTTCATGCCCCATCACCCTTACATCCAGCTAGTAAGGATCACATAATTCCTAACAAAGTTTTGACACAGATTCCCAATTCGGGCATTCAGAAGATGTAGCACGTTGCTGTAAGCAAGCACATTCTCATTCAAAGTTGCAAGTTACTATGTAGGAACAAGTGTGTATAGGTATTTCAAAGATGCCCAGAATTGAGCTAAACTTGGTATGTCTCCAACTCCTAGAAATAACTTCATGGCCCATCTCCCTTACTTCCATCTAGTAAGGATCACATAATTCCTAACAAAGTTTTGACACAGATTCCCAATTCGGACATTCAGAAGATGTAGCACGTTGCTGTAAGCAAGCACATTCTCATTCAAAGTTGCAAGTTACTATGTAGGAACAAGTTTGTATAGGTATTTCAAAGATGCCCAGAACTGAGCTAAACTTGGTATGTGTCCAACCTCTAGAAATAACTTCATGCCCCAACTCCCTTACTTCCAGCTAGTAAGGATCACATAATTCCTAACAACGTTTTGACACAGATTCCCAATTCGGGCATTCAGAACATATAGCAAGTTGCTGTAAGCAAGCACATTCTCATTCAAAGTTACAAGTTACTATGTAGGAACAAGTTTGTATAGGTATTTCAAAGATGCCCAGAACTGAGCTAAACGTTGTATGTCTCCAACTCCTAGAAATAACTTCATGCCCCATCTCCCTTACTTCCAGCTAGTAAGGATCACATAATTCCTAACAAAGTTTTGACACAGATTCCCAATTCGGGCATTCAGAACATATAGCACGTTGCTGTAAGCAAGCACATTCTCATTCAAAGTTGCAAGTTACTATGTAGGAACAAGTTTGTATAGGTATTTCAAAGATGCCCAGAACTGAGCTAAACGTTGTATGTCTCCAACTCCTAGAAATAACTTCATGCCCCATCTCCCTTACTTCCAGCTAGTAAGGATCACATAATTCCTAACAAAGTTTTGACTCAGATTCCCAATTCGGGCATTCAGAACATATAGCACGTTGCTGTAAGCAAGCACATTCTCATTCAAAGTTGCAAGTTACTATGTAGGAACAAGTTTGTATAGGTATTTCAAAGATGCCCAGAACTGAGCTAAACTTGGGATGTGTCCAACCTCTAGAAATAACTTCATGCCCCAACTCCCTTACTTCCAGCTAGTAAGGATCACATAATTCATAACAAAGATTTGACACAGATTCCCAATTCGGGCATTCAGAACATGTAGCAAGTTGCTGTAAGCAAGCACATTCAATTCAAAGTTGCAAGTTACTATGTAGGAACAAGTTTGTATGGGTATTTCAAAGATGCCCAGAATTGAGCAAAACTTGGTATGTCTCCAACTCCTAGAAATAACTTCATGCCCCATCTCGCTTACTTGCATCTAGTAAGGATCACATAATTCCTAACAAAGTTTTGACACAGATTCCCAATTCGGGCATTCAGAACATATAGCACGTTGCTGTAAGCAAGCACATTCTCATTCAAAGTTGCAAGTTACTAAGTAGGAACAAGTTTGTAAAGGTATTTCAAAGATGCCCAGATCTGAGCTAAACGTTGTATGTCTCCAACTCCTAGAAATTACTTCATGCCCCATCACCCTTACTTCCAGCTAGTAAGGATCACATAATTCCTAACAAAGTTTTGACACAGATTCCCAATTCGGGCATTCAGAAGATGTAGCACGTTGCTGTAAGCAAGCACATTCTCATTCAAAGTTGCAAGTTACTATGTAGGAACAAGTGTGTATAGGTATTTCAAAGATGCCCAGAATTGAGCTAAACTTGGTATGTCTCCAACTCCTAGAAATAACTTCATGGCCCATCTCCCTTACTTCCATCTAGTAAGGATCACATAATTCCTAACAAAGTTTTGACACAGATTCCCAATTCGGGCATTCAGAACATATAGCACGTTGATGTAAGCAAGCACATTCTCATTCAAAGTTGCAAGTTACTAAGTAGGAACAAGTTTGTAAAGGTATTTCAAAGATGCCCAGAACTGAGCTAAACTTGGTATGTCTCCAACTCCTAGAAATATCTTCATGCCCCATCACCCTTACTTCCAGCTAGTAAGGATCACATAATTCCTAACAAAGTTTTGACACAGATTCCCAATTCGGACATTCAGAAGATGTAGCACGTTGCTGTAAGCAAGCACATTCTCATTCAAAGTTGCAAGTTACTATGTAGGAACAAGTTTGTATAGGTATTTCAAAGATGCCCAGAACTGAGCTAAACGTTGTATGTCTCCAACTCCTAGAAATATCTTCATGCCCCATCTCCCTTACTTCCAGCTAGTAAGGATCACATAATTCCTAACAAAGTTTTGACACAGATTCCCAATTCGGGCATTCAGAACATATAGCACGTTGCTGTAAGCAAGCACATTCTCATTCAAAGTTGCAAGTTACTATGTAGGAACAAGTTTGTATAGGTATTTCAAAGATGCCCAGAACTGAGCTAAACTTGGTATGTGTCCAACCTCTAGAAATAACTTCATGCCACAACTCCCTTACTTCCAGCTAGTAAGGATCACATAATTCCTAACAAAGTTTTGACACAGATTCCCAATTCGGGAATTCAGAACATATAGCACGTTGCTGTAAGCAATCACATTCTCATTCAAAGTTGCAAGTTACTATGTAGGAACAAGTTTGTATAGGTATTTCAAAGATGCCCAGAACTGAGCTAAACGTTGTATGTCTCCAACTCCTAGAAATATCTTCATGCCCCATCTCCCTTACTTCCAGCTAGTAAGGATCACATAATTCCTAACAAAGTTTTGACACAGATTCCCAATTCGGGCATTCAGAACATATAGCACGTTGCTGTAAGCAAGCACATTCTCATTCAAAGTTGCAAGTTACTATGTAGGAACAAGTTTGTATAGGTATTTCAAAGATGCCCAGAACTGAGCTAAACGTTGTATGTCTCCAACTCCTAGAAATATCTTCATGCCCCATCTCCCTTACTTCCAGCTAGTAAGGATCACATAATTCCTAACAAAGTTTTGACACAGATTCCCAATTCGGGCATTCAGAACATGTAGCACGTTGATGTAAGCAAGCACATTCTCATTCAAAGTTGCAAGTTACTATGTAGGAACAAGTTTGTATAGGTATTTCAAAGATGCCCAGAACTGAGCTAAACTTGGTATGTCTCCAACTCCTAGAAATAACTTCATGCCCCATTTCCCTTACTTCCAGCTAGTAAGGATCACATAATTCCTAACAAAGATTTGAGACAGATTCCCAATTCGGGCATTCAGAACATGTAGCAAGTTGCTGTAAGCAAGCACATTCAATTCAAAGTTGCAAGTTACTATGTAGGAACAAGTTTGTATGGGTATTTCAAAGATGCCCAGAATTGAGCTAAACTTGGTATGTCTCCAACTCATAGAAATAACTTCATGCCCCATCTCCCTTACTTGCATCTAGTAAGGATCACATAATTCCTAACAAAGTTTTGACACAGATTCCCAATTTGGCCATTCAGAACATATAGCACGTTGCTGTAAGCAAGCACATTCTCATTCAAATTTGCAAGTTACTATGTAGGAACAAGTTTGTAAAGGTATTTCAAAGATGCCCAGAACTGAGCTAAACGTTGTATGTCTCCAACTCCTAGAAATTTCTTCATGCCCCATCACCCTTACATCCAGCTAGTAAGGATCACATAATTCCTAACAAAGTTTTGACACAGATTCCCAATTCGGGCATTCAGAAGATGTAGCACGTTGCTGTAAGCAAGCACATTCTCATTCAAAGTTGCAAGTTACTATGTAGGAACAAGTTTGTATAGGTATTTCAAAGATGCCCAGAATTGAGCTAAACTTGGTATGTCTCCAACTCCTAGAAATAACTTCATGGCCCATCTCCCTTACTTCCATCTAGTAAGGATCACATAAATCCTAACAAAGTTTTGACACAGATTTCCAATTCGGGCATTCAGAACATATAGCACGTTGATGTAAGCAAGCACATTCTCATTCAAAGTTGCAAGTTACTAAGTAGGAACAAGTTTGTAAAGGTATTTCAAAGATGCCCAGAACTCAGCTAAACTTGGTATGTCTCCAACTCCTAGAAATAACTTCATGCCCCATCACCCTTACTTCCAGCTAGTAAGGATCACATAATTCCTAACAAAGTTTTGACACAGATTCCCAATTCGGACATTCAGATGATGTAGCACGTTGCTGTAAGCAAGCACATTCTCATTCAAAGTTGCAAGTTACTATGTAGGAACAAGTTTGTATAGGTATTTCAAAGATGCCCAGAACTGAGCTAAACTTGGTATGTGTCCAACCTCTAGAAATAACTTCATGCCCCAACTCCCTTACTTCCAGCTAGTAAGGATCACATAATTCCTAACAAGTTTTGACACAGATTCCCAATTCGGGCATTCAGAACATATAGCAAGTTGCTGTAAGCAAGCACATTCTCATTCAAAGTTACAAGTTACTATGTAGGAACAAGTTTGCATAGGTATTTCAAAGATGCCCAGAACTGAGCTAAACGTTGTATGTCTCCAACTCCTAGAAATAACTTCATGCCCCATCTCCCTTACTTCCAGCTAGTAAGGATCACATAATTCCTAACAAAGTTTTGACACAGATTCTCAATTCGGGCATTCAGAACATATAGCACGTTGATGTAAGCAAGCACATTCTCATTCAAAGTTGCATGTTACTATGTAGGAACAAGTTTGTGTAGGTATTTCAAAGATGCCCAGAACTGAGCTAAACGTTGTATGTCTCCAACTCCTAGAAATAACTTCATGCCCCATCTCCCTTACTTCCAGCTAGTAAGGATCACATAATTCCTAACAAAGTTTTGACACAGATTCCCAATTCGTGCATTCAGAACATATACCACGTTGCTGTAAGCAAGCACATTCTCATTCAAAGTTGCAAGTTACTATGTAGGAACAAGTTTGTATAGGTATTTCAAAGATGCCCAGAACTGAGCTAAACTTGGTATGTGTCCAACCTCTAGAAATAACTTCATGCCCCAACTCCCTTACTTCCAGCTAGTAAGGATCACATAATTCCTAACAAAGATTTGACACAGATTCCAAATTCGGGCATTCAGAACATATAGCACGTTGCTGTAAGCAATCACATTCTCATTCACAGTTGCAAGTTACTATGTAGGAACAAGTTTGTATAGGTATTTCAAAGATGCCCAGAACTGAGCTAAACGTTGTATGTCTCCAACTCCTAGAAATATCTTCATGCCCCATCTCCCTTACTTCCAGCTAGTAAGGATCACATAATTCCTAACAAAGTTTTGACACAGATTCCCAATTCGGGCATTCAGAACATATAGCACGTTGCTGTAAGCAAGCACATTCTCATTGAAAGTTGCAAGTTACTATGTAGGAACAAGTTTGTATAGGTATTTCAAAGATGCCCAGAACTGAGCTAAACGTTGTATGTCTCCAACTCCTAGAAATATCTTCATGCCCCATCTCCCTTACTTCCAGCTAGTAAGGATCACATAATTCCTAACAAAGTTTTGACACAGATTCCCAATTCGGGCATTCAGAACATATAGCACGTTGCTGTAAGCAAGCACATTCTCATTCAAAGTTGCAAGTTACTATGTAGGAACAAGTTTGCATAGGTATTTCAAAGATGCCCAGAACTGAGCTAAACGTTGTATGTCTCCAACTCCAAGAAATAACTTCATGCCCCATCTCCCTTACTTCCAGCTAGTAAGGATCACAAAATTCCTAACAAAGTTTTGACACAGATTCCCAATTCGGGCATTCAGAACATATAGCACGTTGCTGTAAGCAAGCACATTCTCATTCAAGGTTGCAAGTTAATATGTAGGAACAAGTTTGTATAGGTAATTCAAAGATGCCCAGAACTGAGCTAAACTTGGTATGTCTCCAACTCCTAGAAATAACTTCATGCCCCATCTCCCTTACTTCCAGCTAGTAAGGATCACATAATTCCTAACAAAATTTTGACACAGATTCCCAATTCGGGCATTCAGAACATGTAGCACGTTGCTGTAAGCAAGCACATTCTCATTCAAAGTTGCAAGTTACTATGTAGGAACAAGTTTGTATAGGTATTTCAAAGATGCCCAGAACTGAGCTAAACTTGGTATGTGTCCAACCTCTAGAAATAACTTCATGCCCCAACTCCCTTACTTCCAGCTAGTAAGGATCACATAATTCCTAACAAAGATTTGACACAGATTCCCAATTCGGGCAATCAGAACATATAGCAAGTTGCTGTAAGCAAGCACATTCTCATTCAAAGTTGCAAGTTACTATGTAGGAACAAGTTTGTATAGGTATTTCAAAGATGCCCAGAACTGAGCTAAACTTGGTATGTCTCCAACTCCTAGAAATAACTTCATGCCCCATCTCCCTTACTTCCAGCTAGTAAGGATCACATAATTCCTAACAAAGTTTTGACACAGATTCCCAATTCGGGCATTCAGAACATGTAGCACGTTGCTGTAAGCAAGCACATTCAATTCAATGTTGCAAATTACTATGTAGGAACAAGTTTGTATAGGTATTTCAAAGATGCCCAGAATTGAGCTAAACTTGGTATTTCTCCAACTCCTAGAAATAACTTCATGCCCCATCTCCTTTACTTCCATCTAGTAAGGATCACATAATTTCTAACAAAGTTTTGACACAGATTCCCAATTCGGGCATACAGAACATATAGCACGTTGCTGTAAGCAAGCACATTCTCATTCAAAGTTGCAAGTTACTAAGTAGGAACAAGTTTGTAAAGGTATTTCAAAGATGCCCAGAACTGAGCTAAACTTGGTATGTCTCCAACTCCTAGAAATAACTTCATGCCCCATCACCCTTACTTCCAGCTAGTAAGGATCACATAATTCCTAACAAAGATTTGACACAGATTCCCAATTCGGGCATTCAGAACATATAGCAAGTTGCTGTAAGCAAGCACATTCTCATTCAAAGTTACAAGTTACTATGTAGGAACAAGTTTGTATAGGTATTTCAAAGATGCCCAGAACTGAGCTAAACGTTGTATGTCTCCAACTCCTAGAAATAACTTCATGCCCCATCTCCCTTACTTCCAGCTAGTAAGGATCACATAATTCCTAACAAAGTTTTGACACAGATTCCCAATTCGGGCATTCAGAACATATAGCACGTTGCTGTAAGCAAGCACATTCTCATTCAAAGTTGCAAGTTACTATGTAGGAACAAGTTTGTATAGGTATTTCAAAGATGCCCAGAACTGAGCTAAACGTTGTATGTCTCCAACTCCTAGAAATAACTTCATGCCCCAACTCCCTTACTTCCAGCTAGTAAGGATCACATAATTCCTAACAAAGTTTTGACACAGATTCCCAATTCGTTCATTCAGAACATATAGCACGTTGCTGTAAGCAAGCACATTCTCATTCAAAGTTGCAAGTTACTATGTAGGAACAAGTTTGTATAGGTATTTCAAAGATGCCCAGAACTGAGCTAAACGTTGTATGTCTCCAACTCCTAGAAATAACTTCATGCCCCATCTCCCTTACTTCCAGCTAGTAAGGATCACATAATTCCTAACAAAGTTTTGACACAGATTCCCAATTCGGGCATTCAGAACATATAGCACGTTGCTGTATGCAAGCACATTCTCATTCAAAGTTGCAAGTTACTATGTAGGAACAAGTTTGTATAGGTATTTCAAAGATGCCCAGAACTGAGCTAAACTTGGTATGTGTCCAACCTCTAGAAATAACTTCATGCCACAACTCCCTTACTTCCAGCTAGTAAGGATCACATAATTCCTAACAAAGATTTGACACAGATTCCCAATTCAGGCATTCAGAACATATAGCACGTTGCTGTAAGCAATCACATTCTCATTCAAAGTTGCAAGTTACTATGTAGGAACAAGTTTGTATAGGTATTTCAAAGATGCCCAGAACTGAGCTAAACGTTGTATGTCTCCAACTCCTAGAAATATCTTCATGCCCCATCTCCCTTACTTCCAGCTAGTAAGGATCACATAATTCCTAACAAAGTTTTGACACAGATTCCCAATTCGGGCATTCAGAACATATAGCACGTTGCTGTAAGCAAGCACATTCTCATTCAAAGTTGCAAGTTACTATGTAGGAACAAGTTTGTATAGGTATTTCAAAGATGCCCAGAACTGAGCTAAACTTGGTATGTCTCCAACTCCTAGAAATAACTTCATGCCCCATTTCCCTTACTTCCAGCTAGTAAGGATCACATAATTCCTAACAAAGATTTGAGACAGATTCCCAATTCGGGCATTCAGAACATGTAGCAAGTTGCTGTAAGCAAGCACATTCAATTCAAAGTTGCAAGTTACTATGTAGGAACAAGTTTGTATGGGTATTTCAAAGATGCCCAGAATTGAGCTAAACTTGGTATGTCTCCAACTCATAGAAATAACTTCATGCCCCATCTCCCTTACTTGCATCTAGTAAGGATCACATAATTCCTAACAAAGTTTTGACACAGATTCCCAATTTGGCCATTCAGAACATATAGCACGTTGCTGTAAGCAAGCACATTCTCATTCAAATTTGCAAGTTACTATGTAGGAACAAGTTTGTAAAGGTATTTCAAAGATGCCCAGAACTGAGCTAAACGTTGTATGTCTCCAACTCCTAGAAATTACTTCATGCCCCATCACCCTTACATCCAGCTAGTAAGGATCACATAATTCCTAACAAAGTTTTGACACAGATTCCCAATTCGGGCATTCAGAAGATGTAGCACGTTGCTGTAAGCAAGCACATTCTCATTCAAAGTTGCAAGTTACTATGTAGGAACAAGTTTGTATAGGTATTTCAAAGATGCCCAGAATTGAGCTAAACTTTGTATGTCTCCAACTCCTAGAAATAACTTCATGGCCCATCTCCCTTACTTCCATCTAGTAAGGATCACATAAATCCTAACAAATTTTTGACACAGATTTCCAATTCGGGCATTCAGAACATATAGCACGTTGATGTAAGCAAGCACATTCTCATTCAAAGTTGCAAGTTACTAAGTAGGAACAAGTTTGTAAAGGTATTTCAAAGATGCCCAGAACTCAGCTAAACTTGGTATGTCTCCAACTCCTAGAAATAACTTCATGCCCCATCACCCTTACTTCCAGCTAGTAAGGATCACATAATTCCTAACAAAGTTTTGACACAGATTCCCAATTCGGACATTCAGATGATATAGCACGTTGCTGTAAGCAAGCACATTCTCATTCAAAGTTGCAAGTTACTATGTAGGAACAAGTTTGTATAGGTATTTCAAAGATGCCCAGAACTGAGCTAAACTTGGTATGTGTCCAACCTCTAGAAATAACTTCATGCCCCAACTCCCTTACTTCCAGCTAGTAAGGATCACATAATTCCTAACAAAGTTTTGACACAGATTACCAATTCGGGCATTCAGAACATATAGCAAGTTGCTGTAAGCAAGCACATTCTCATTCAAAGTTACAAGTTACTATGTAGGAACAAGTTTGTATAGGTATTTCAAAGATGCCCAGAACTGAGCTAAACGTTGTATGTCTCCAACTCCTAGAAATAACTTCATGCCCCATCTCCCTTACTTCCAGCTAGTAAGGATCACATAATTCCTAACAAAGTTTTGACACAGATTCTCAATTCGGGCATTCAGAACATATAGCACGTTGATGTAAGCAAGCACATTCTCATTCAAAGTTGCATGTTACTATGTAGGAACAAGTTTGTATAGGTATTTCAAAGATGCCCAGAACTGAGCTAAACGTTGTATGTCTCCAACTCCTAGAAATAACTTCATGCCCCATCTCCCTTACTTCCAGCTAGTAAGGATCACATAATTCCTAACAAAGTTTTGACACAGATTCCCAATTCGGGCATTCAGAACATATAGCACGTTGCTGTAAGCAAGCACATTCTCATTCAAAGTTGCAAGTTACTATGTAGGAACAAGTTTGTATAGGTATTTCAAAGATGGCCAGAACTGAGCTAAACGTTGTATGTCTCCAACTCCTAGAAATAACTTCATGCCCCAACTCCCTTACTTCCAGCTAGTAAGGATCACATAATTCCTAACAAAGTTTTGACACAGATTCCCAATTCGTTCATTCAGAACATATAGCACGTTGCTGTAAGCAAGCACATTCTCATTCAAAGTTGCAAGTTACTATGTAGGAACAAGTTTGTATAGGTATTTCAAAGATGCCCAGAACTGAGCTAAACGTTGTATGTCTCCAACTCCTAGAAATAACTTCATGCCCCATCTCCCTTACTTCCAGCTAGTAAGGATCACATAATTCCTAACAAAGTTTTGACACAGATTCCCAATTTGGCCATTCAGAACATATAGCACGTTGCTGTAAGCAAGCACATTCTCATTCAAATTTGCAAGTTACTATGTAGGAACAAGTTTGTAAAGGTATTTCAAAGATGCCCAGAACTGAGCTAAACGTTGTATGTCTCCAACTCCTAGAAATTACTTCATGCCCCATCACCCTTACATCCAGCTAGTAAGGATCACATAATTCCTAACAAAGTTTTGACACAGATTCCCAATTCGGGCATTCAGAAGATGTAGCACGTTGCTGTAAGCAAGCACATTCTCATTCAAAGTTGCAAGTTACTATGTAGGAACAAGTTTGTATAGGTATTTCAAAGATGCCCAGAATTGAGCTAAACTTGGTATGTCTCCAACTCCTAGAAATAACTTCATGGCCCATCTCCCTTACTTCCATCTAGTAAGGATCACATAAATCCTAACAAAGTTTTGACACAGATTTCCAATTCGGGCATTCAGAACATATAGCACGTTGATGTAAGCAAGCACATTCTCATTCAAAGTTGCAAGTTACTAAGTAGGAACAAGTTTGTAAAGGTATTTCAAAGATGCCCAGAACTCAGCTAAACTTGGTATGTCTCCAACTCCTAGAAATAACTTCATGCCCCATCACCCTTACTTCCAGCTAGTAAGGATCACATAATTCCTAACAAAGTTTTGACACAGATTCCCAATTCGGACATTCAGATGATATAGCACGTTGCTGTAAGCAAGCACATTCTCATTCAAAGTTGCAAGTTACTATGTAGGAACAAGTTTGTATAGGTATTTCAAAGATGCCCAGAACTGAGCTAAACTTGGTATGTGTCCAACCTCTAGAAATAACTTCATGCCCCAACTCCCTTACTTCCAGCTAGTAAGGATCACATAATTCCTAACAAAGTTTTGACACAGATTACCAATTCGGGCATTCAGAACATATAGCAAGTTGCTGTAAGCAAGCACATTCTCATTCAAAGTTACAAGTTACTATGTAGGAACAAGTTTGTATAGGTATTTCAAAGATGCCCAGAACTGAGCTAAACGTTGTATGTCTCCAACTCCTAGAAATAACTTCATGCCCCATCTCCCTTACTTCCAGCTAGTAAGGATCACATAATTCCTAACAAAGTTTTGACACAGATTCTCAATTCGGGCATTCAGAACATATAGCACGTTGATGTAAGCAAGCACATTCTCATTCAAAGTTGCATGTTACTATGTAGGAACAAGTTTGTATAGGTATTTCAAAGATGCCCAGAACTTAGCTAAACGTTGTATGTCTCCAACTCCTAGAAATAACTTCATGCCCCATCTCCCTTACTTCCAGCTAGTAAGGATCACATAATTCCTAACAAAGTTTTGACACAGATTCCCAATTCGGGCATTCAGAACATATAGCACGTTGCTGTAAGCAAGCACATTCTCATTCAAAGTTGCAAGTTACTATGTAGGAACAAGTTTGTATAGGTATTTCAAAGATGCCCAGAACTGAGCTAAACTTGGTATGTGTCCAACCTCTAGAAATAACTTCATGCCCCAACTCCCTTACTTCCAGCTAGTAAGGATCACATAATTCCTAACAAAGATTTGACACAGATTCCAAATTCGGGCATTCAGAACATATAGCACGTTGCTGTAAGCAATCACATTCTCATTCAAAGTTGCAAGTTACTATGTAGGAACAAGTTTGTATAGGTATTTCAAAGATGCCCAGAACTGAGCTAAACGTTGTATGTCTCCAACTCCTAGAAATATCTTCATGCCCCATTTCCCTTACTTCCAGCTAGTAAGGATCACATAATTCCTAACAAAGTTTTGACACAGATTCCCAATTCGGGCATTCAGAACATATAGCACGTTGCTGTAAGCAAGCACATTCTCATTGAAAGTTGCAAGTTACTATGTAGGAACAAGTTTGTATAGGTATTTCAAAGATGCCCAGAACTGAGCTAAACGTTGTATGTCTCCAACTCCTAGAAATATCTTCATGCCCCATCTCCCTTACTTCCAGCTAGTAAGGATCACATAATTCCTAACAAAGTTTTGACACAGATTCCCAATTCGGGCATTCAGAACATATAGCACGTTGCTGTAAGCAAGCACATTCTCATTCAAAGTTGCAAGTTACTATGTAGGAACAAGTTTGCTTAGGTATTTCAAAGATGCCCAGAACTGAGCTAAACGTTCTATGTCTCCAACTCCTAGAAATAACTTCATGCCCCATCTCCCTTACTTCCAGCTAGTAAGGATCACAAAATTCCTAACAAAGTTTTGACACAGATTCCCAATTCGGGCATTCAGAACATATAGCACGTTGCTGTAAGCAAGCACATTCTCATTCAAGGATGCAAGTTAATATGTAGGAACAAGTTTGTATAGGTAATTCAAAGATGCCCAGAACTGAGCTAAACTTGGTATGTCTCCAACTCCTAGAAATAACTTCATGCCCCATCTCCCTTACTTCCAGCTAGTAAGGATCACATAATTCCTAACAAAATTTTGACACAGATTCCCAATTCGGGCATTCAGAACATGTAGCACGTTGCTGTAAGCAAGCACATTCTCATTCAAAGTTGCAAGTTACTATGTAGGAACAAGTTTGTATAGGTATTTCAAAGATGTCCAGAACTGAGCTAAACTTGGTATGTGTCCAACCTCTAGAAATAACTTCATGCCCCAACTCCCTTACTTCCAGCTAGTAAGGATCACATAATTCCTAACAAAGATTTGACACAGATTCCCAATTCGGGCAATCAGAACATATAGCAAGTTGCTGTAAGCAAGCACATTCTCATTCAAAGTTGCAAGTTACTATGTAGGAACAAGTTTGTATAGGTATTTCAAAGATGCCCAGAACTGAGCTAAACTTGGTATGTCTCCAACTCCTAGAAATAACTTCATGCCCCATCTCCCTTACTTCCAGCTAGTAAGGATCACATAATTCCTAACAAAGTTTTGACACAGATTCCCAATTCGGGCATTCAGAACATGTAGCACGTTGCTGTAAGCAAGCACATTCAATTCAATGTTGCAAATTACTATGTAGGAACAAGTTTGTATAGGTATTTCAAAGATGCCCAGAATTGAGCTAAACTTGGTATTTCTCCAACTCCTAGAAATAACTTCATGCCCCATCTCCTTTACTTCCATCTAGTAAGGATCACATAATTTCTAACAAAGTTTTGACACAGATTCCCAATTCGGGCATACAGAACATATAGCACGTTGCTGTAAGCAAGCACATTCTCATTCAAAGTTGCAAGTTACTAAGTAGGAACAAGTTTGTAAAGGTATTTCAAAGATGCCCAGAACTGAGCTAAACTTGGTATGTCTCCAACTCCTAGAAATAACTTCATGCCCCATCACCCTTACTTCCAGCTAGTAAGGATCACATAATTCCTAACAAAGATTTGACACAGATTCCCAATTCGGGCATTCAGAACATATAGCACATTGCTGTAAGCAAGCACATTCTCATTCAAAGTTGCAAGTTACTATGTAGGAACAAGTTTGTATAGGTATTTCAAAGATGCCCAGACCTGAGCTAAACGTTGTATGTCTCCAACTCCTAGAAATAACTACATGCCCCATCTCCCTTACTTCCAGCTAGTAAGGATCACAAAATTTCTAACAAAGTTTTGACACAGATTCCCAATTCGGTCATTCAGAACATATAGCACGTTGCTGTAAGCAAGCACATTCTCATTCAAAGTTGCAAGTTACTATGTAGGAACAAGTTTGTATAGGAATTTCAAAGATGCCCAGAACTGAGCTAAACGTTGTATGTCTCCAACTCCTAGAAATAACTTCATGCCCAATCTCCCTTACTTCCAGCTAGTAAGGATCACATAATTCCTAACAAACTTTTGACACAGATTCCCAATTCGGGCATTCAGAACATATAGCACGTTGATGTAAGCAAGCATATTCTCATTCAAAGTTGCAAGTTACTATGTAGGAACAAGTTTGTATAGGTATTTCAAAGATACCCAGAACTGAGCTAAACTTGGTATGTCTCCAACTCCTAGAAATAACTTCATGCCCCATCTCCCTTACATCCAGCTAGTAAGGATCACATAATTCCTAACAAAGTTTTGACACAGATTCCCAATTCGGGCATTCAGAACATGTAGCAAGTTGCTGTAAGCAAGCACATTCAATTCAAAGTTGCAAGTTACTATGTAGGAACAAGTTTGTATAGGTATTTCAAAGATGCCCAGAACTGAGCTAAACGTTGTATGTCTCCAACTCCTAGAAATAACTTCATGCCCCATCTCGCTTACTTCGAGCTAGTAAGGATCACATAATTTCTAACAAAGTTTTGACACAGATTCCCAATTCTGGCATTCAGAACATATAGCACGTTGCTGTAAGCAAGCACATTCTCATTCAAAGTTGCAAGTTACTATGTAGGAACAAGTTTGTATAGGTATTTCAAAGATGCCCAGAACTGAGCTAAACGTTGTATGTCTCCAACTCCTAGAAATAACTTCATGCCCCACCACACTTACTTCCAGCTAGTAAGGATCACATAATTCCTAACAAAGATTTGACACAGATTCCCAATTCGGGCATTCAGAACATATAGCACGTTGCTGTAAGCAAGCACATTCTCATTCAAAGTTGCAAGTACTTGTAGGAACAAGTTTGTATAGGTATTTCAAAGATGCCCAGAACTGAGCTAAAAGTTGTATGTCTCCAACTCCTAGAAATAACTTCATGCCGCATCTCACTTACTTCCAGCTAGTAAGGATCACATAATTTCTAACAAATTTTTGACACAGATTCCCAATCCGGGCATTCAGAACATATAGCACGTTGCTGTAAGCAAGCACATTCTCATTCAAAGTTGCAAGTTACTATATAGGAACAAGTTTGTAAAGGTATTTCAAAGATGCCCAGAACTGAGCTAAACTTGGTATGTCTCCAACTCCTAGAAATAACTTCATGCCCCATTTCCCTTACTTCCAGCTAGTAAGGATCACATAATTCCTAACAAAGTTTTGACACAGATTCCCAATTCGGGCATTCAGAAGATGTAGCACGTTGCTGTAAGCAAGCACATTCTCATTCAAAGTTGCAAGTTACTATGTAGGAACAAGTTTGTATAGGTATTTCAAAGATGCCCAGAATTGAGCTAAACTTTGTATGTCTCCAACTCCTAGAAATAACTTCATGGCCCATCTCCCTTACTTCCATCTAGTAAGGATCACATAAATCCTAACAAATTTTTGACACAGATTTCCAATTCGGGCATTCAGAACATATAGCACGTTGATGTAAGCAAGCACATTCTCATTCAAAGTTGCAAGTTACTAAGTAGGAACAAGTTTGTAAAGGTATTTCAAAGATGCCCAGAACTCAGCTAAACTTGGTATGTCTCCAACTCCTAGAAATAACTTCATGCCCCATCACCCTTACTTCCAGCTAGTAAGGATCACATAATTCCTAACAAAGTTTTGACACAGATTCCCAATTCGGACATTCAGATGATATAGCACGTTGCTGTAAGCAAGCACATTCTCATTCAAAGTTGCAAGTTACTATGTAGGAACAAGTTTGTATAGGTATTTCAAAGATGCCCAGAACTGAGCTAAACTTGGTATGTGTCCAACCTCTAGAAATAACTTCATGCCCCAACTCCCTTACTTCCAGCTAGTAAGGATCACATAATTCCTAACAAAGTTTTGACACAGATTACCAATTCGGGCATTCAGAACATATAGCAAGTTGCTGTAAGCAAGCACATTCTCATTCAAAGTTACAAGTTACTATGTAGGAACAAGTTTGTATAGGTATTTCAAAGATGCCCAGAACTGAGCTAAACGTTGTATGTCTCCAACTCCTAGAAATAACTTCATGCCCCATCTCCCTTACTTCCAGCTAGTAAGGATCACATAATTCCTAACAAAGTTTTGACACAGATTCTCAATTCGGGCATTCAGAACATATAGCACGTTGATGTAAGCAAGCACATTCTCATTCAAAGTTGCATGTTACTATGTAGGAACAAGTTTGTATAGGTATTTCAAAGATGCCCAGAACTGAGCTAAACGTTGTATGTCTCCAACTCCTAGAAATAACTTCATGCCCCATCTCCCTTACTTCCAGCTAGTAAGGATCACATAATTCCTAACAAAGTTTTGACACAGATTCCCAATTCGGGCATTCAGAACATATAGCACGTTGCTGTAAGCAAGCACATTCTCATTCAAAGTTGCAAGTTACTATGTAGGAACAAGTTTGTATAGGTATTTCAAAGATGGCCAGAACTGAGCTAAACGTTGTATGTCTCCAACTCCTAGAAATAACTTCATGCCCCAACTCCCTTACTTCCAGCTAGTAAGGATCACATAATTCCTAACAAAGTTTTGACACAGATTCCCAATTCGTTCATTCAGAACATATAGCACGTTGCTGTAAGCAAGCACATTCTCATTCAAAGTTGCAAGTTACTATGTAGGAACAAGTTTGTATAGGTATTTCAAAGATGCCCAGAACTGAGCTAAACGTTGTATGTCTCCAACTCCTAGAAATAACTTCATGCCCCATCTCCCTTACTTCCAGCTAGTAAGGATCACATAATTCCTAACAAAGTTTTGACACAGATTCCCAATTTGGCCATTCAGAACATATAGCACGTTGCTGTAAGCAAGCACATTCTCATTCAAATTTGCAAGTTACTATGTAGGAACAAGTTTGTAAAGGTATTTCAAAGATGCCCAGAACTGAGCTAAACGTTGTATGTCTCCAACTCCTAGAAATTACTTCATGCCCCATCACCCTTACATCCAGCTAGTAAGGATCACATAATTCCTAACAAAGTTTTGACACAGATTCCCAATTCGGGCATTCAGAAGATGTAGCACGTTGCTGTAAGCAAGCACATTCTCATTCAAAGTTGCAAGTTACTATGTAGGAACAAGTTTGTATAGGTATTTCAAAGATGCCCAGAATTGAGCTAAACTTGGTATGTCTCCAACTCCTAGAAATAACTTCATGGCCCATCTCCCTTACTTCCATCTAGTAAGGATCACATAAATCCTAACAAAGTTTTGACACAGATTTCCAATTCGGGCATTCAGAACATATAGCACGTTGATGTAAGCAAGCACATTCTCATTCAAAGTTGCAAGTTACTAAGTAGGAACAAGTTTGTAAAGGTATTTCAAAGATGCCCAGAACTCAGCTAAACTTGGTATGTCTCCAACTCCTAGAAATAACTTCATGCCCCATCACCCTTACTTCCAGCTAGTAAGGATCACATAATTCCTAACAAAGTTTTGACACAGATTCCCAATTCGGACATTCAGATGATATAGCACGTTGCTGTAAGCAAGCACATTCTCATTCAAAGTTGCAAGTTACTATGTAGGAACAAGTTTGTATAGGTATTTCAAAGATGCCCAGAACTGAGCTAAACTTGGTATGTGTCCAACCTCTAGAAATAACTTCATGCCCCAACTCCCTTACTTCCAGCTAGTAAGGATCACATAATTCCTAACAAAGTTTTGACACAGATTACCAATTCGGGCATTCAGAACATATAGCAAGTTGCTGTAAGCAAGCACATTCTCATTCAAAGTTACAAGTTACTATGTAGGAACAAGTTTGTATAGGTATTTCAAAGATGCCCAGAACTGAGCTAAACGTTGTATGTCTCCAACTCCTAGAAATAACTTCATGCCCCATCTCCCTTACTTCCAGCTAGTAAGGATCACATAATTCCTAACAAAGTTTTGACACAGATTCTCAATTCGGGCATTCAGAACATATAGCACGTTGATGTAAGCAAGCACATTCTCATTCAAAGTTGCATGTTACTATGTAGGAACAAGTTTGTATAGGTATTTCAAAGATGCCCAGAACTTAGCTAAACGTTGTATGTCTCCAACTCCTAGAAATAACTTCATGCCCCATCTCCCTTACTTCCAGCTAGTAAGGATCACATAATTCCTAACAAAGTTTTGACACAGATTCCCAATTCGGGCATTCAGAACATATAGCACGTTGCTGTAAGCAAGCACATTCTCATTCAAAGTTGCAAGTTACTATGTAGGAACAAGTTTGTATAGGTATTTCAAAGATGCCCAGAACTGAGCTAAACTTGGTATGTGTCCAACCTCTAGAAATAACTTCATGCCCCAACTCCCTTACTTCCAGCTAGTAAGGATCACATAATTCCTAACAAAGATTTGACACAGATTCCAAATTCGGGCATTCAGAACATATAGCACGTTGCTGTAAGCAATCACATTCTCATTCAAAGTTGCAAGTTACTATGTAGGAACAAGTTTGTATAGGTATTTCAAAGATGCCCAGAACTGAGCTAAACGTTGTATGTCTCCAACTCCTAGAAATATCTTCATGCCCCATTTCCCTTACTTCCAGCTAGTAAGGATCACATAATTCCTAACAAAGTTTTGACACAGATTCCCAATTCGGGCATTCAGAACATATAGCACGTTGCTGTAAGCAAGCACATTCTCATTGAAAGTTGCAAGTTACTATGTAGGAACAAGTTTGTATAGGTATTTCAAAGATGCCCAGAACTGAGCTAAACGTTGTATGTCTCCAACTCCTAGAAATATCTTCATGCCCCATCTCCCTTACTTCCAGCTAGTAAGGATCACATAATTCCTAACAAAGTTTTGACACAGATTCCCAATTCGGGCATTCAGAACATATAGCACGTTGCTGTAAGCAAGCACATTCTCATTCAAAGTTGCAAGTTACTATGTAGGAACAAGTTTGCTTAGGTATTTCAAAGATGCCCAGAACTGAGCTAAACGTTCTATGTCTCCAACTCCTAGAAATAACTTCATGCCCCATCTCCCTTACTTCCAGCTAGTAAGGATCACAAAATTCCTAACAAAGTTTTGACACAGATTCCCAATTCGGGCATTCAGAACATATAGCACGTTGCTGTAAGCAAGCACATTCTCATTCAAGGATGCAAGTTAATATGTAGGAACAAGTTTGTATAGGTAATTCAAAGATGCCCAGAACTGAGCTAAACTTGGTATGTCTCCAACTCCTAGAAATAACTTCATGCCCCATCTCCCTTACTTCCAGCTAGTAAGGATCACATAATTCCTAACAAAATTTTGACACAGATTCCCAATTCGGGCATTCAGAACATGTAGCACGTTGCTGTAAGCAAGCACATTCTCATTCAAAGTTGCAAGTTACTATGTAGGAACAAGTTTGTATAGGTATTTCAAAGATGTCCAGAACTGAGCTAAACTTGGTATGTGTCCAACCTCTAGAAATAACTTCATGCCCCAACTCCCTTACTTCCAGCTAGTAAGGATCACATAATTCCTAACAAAGATTTGACACAGATTCCCAATTCGGGCAATCAGAACATATAGCAAGTTGCTGTAAGCAAGCACATTCTCATTCAAAGTTGCAAGTTACTATGTAGGAACAAGTTTGTATAGGTATTTCAAAGATGCCCAGAACTGAGCTAAACTTGGTATGTCTCCAACTCCTAGAAATAACTTCATGCCCCATCTCCCTTACTTCCAGCTAGTAAGGATCACATAATTCCTAACAAAGTTTTGACACAGATTCCCAATTCGGGCATTCAGAACATGTAGCACGTTGCTGTAAGCAAGCACATTCAATTCAATGTTGCAAATTACTATGTAGGAACAAGTTTGTATAGGTATTTCAAAGATGCCCAGAATTGAGCTAAACTTGGTATTTCTCCAACTCCTAGAAATAACTTCATGCCCCATCTCCTTTACTTCCATCTAGTAAGGATCACATAATTTCTAACAAAGTTTTGACACAGATTCCCAATTCGGGCATACAGAACATATAGCACGTTGCTGTAAGCAAGCACATTCTCATTCAAAGTTGCAAGTTACTAAGTAGGAACAAGTTTGTAAAGGTATTTCAAAGATGCCCAGAACTGAGCTAAACTTGGTATGTCTCCAACTCCTAGAAATAACTTCATGCCCCATCACCCTTACTTCCAGCTAGTAAGGATCACATAATTCCTAACAAAGATTTGACACAGATTCCCAATTCGGGCATTCAGAACATATAGCACATTGCTGTAAGCAAGCACATTCTCATTCAAAGTTGCAAGTTACTATGTAGGAACAAGTTTGTATAGGTATTTCAAAGATGCCCAGACCTGAGCTAAACGTTGTATGTCTCCAACTCCTAGAAATAACTACATGCCCCATCTCCCTTACTTCCAGCTAGTAAGGATCACAAAATTTCTAACAAAGTTTTGACACAGATTCCCAATTCGGTCATTCAGAACATATAGCACGTTGCTGTAAGCAAGCACATTCTCATTCAAAGTTGCAAGTTACTATGTAGGAACAAGTTTGTATAGGAATTTCAAAGATGCCCAGAACTGAGCTAAACGTTGTATGTCTCCAACTCCTAGAAATAACTTCATGCCCAATCTCCCTTACTTCCAGCTAGTAAGGATCACATAATTCCTAACAAACTTTTGACACAGATTCCCAATTCGGGCATTCAGAACATATAGCACGTTGATGTAAGCAAGCATATTCTCATTCAAAGTTGCAAGTTACTATGTAGGAACAAGTTTGTATAGGTATTTCAAAGATACCCAGAACTGAGCTAAACTTGGTATGTCTCCAACTCCTAGAAATAACTTCATGCCCCATCTCCCTTACATCCAGCTAGTAAGGATCACATAATTCCTAACAAAGTTTTGACACAGATTCCCAATTCGGGCATTCAGAACATGTAGCAAGTTGCTGTAAGCAAGCACATTCAATTCAAAGTTGCAAGTTACTATGTAGGAACAAGTTTGTATAGGTATTTCAAAGATGCCCAGAACTGAGCTAAACGTTGTATGTCTCCAACTCCTAGAAATAACTTCATGCCCCATCTCGCTTACTTCGAGCTAGTAAGGATCACATAATTTCTAACAAAGTTTTGACACAGATTCCCAATTCTGGCATTCAGAACATATAGCACGTTGCTGTAAGCAAGCACATTCTCATTCAAAGTTGCAAGTTACTATGTAGGAACAAGTTTGTATAGGTATTTCAAAGATGCCCAGAACTGAGCTAAACGTTGTATGTCTCCAACTCCTAGAAATAACTTCATGCCCCACCACACTTACTTCCAGCTAGTAAGGATCACATAATTCCTAACAAAGATTTGACACAGATTCCCAATTCGGGCATTCAGAACATATAGCACGTTGCTGTAAGCAAGCACATTCTCATTCAAAGTTGCAAGTACTTGTAGGAACAAGTTTGTATAGGTATTTCAAAGATGCCCAGAACTGAGCTAAAAGTTGTATGTCTCCAACTCCTAGAAATAACTTCATGCCGCATCTCACTTACTTCCAGCTAGTAAGGATCACATAATTTCTAACAAATTTTTGACACAGATTCCCAATCCGGGCATTCAGAACATATAGCACGTTGCTGTAAGCAAGCACATTCTCATTCAAAGTTGCAAGTTACTATATAGGAACAAGTTTGTAAAGGTATTTCAAAGATGCCCAGAACTGAGCTAAACTTGGTATGTCTCCAACTCCTAGAAATAACTTCATGCCCCATTTCCCTTACTTCCAGCTAGTAAGGATCACATAATTCCTAACAAAGATTTGACACAGATTCCCAATTCGGGCATTCAGAACATGTAGCAAGTTGCTGTAAGCAAGCACATTCAATTCAAAGTTGCAAGTTACTATGTAGGAACAAGTTTGTATGGGTATTTCAAAGATGCCCAGAATTGAGCTAAACTTGGTATGTCTCCAACTCATAGAAATAACTTCATGCCCCATCTCCCTTACTTGCATCTAGTAAGGATCACATAATTCCTCACAAAGTTTTGACACAGATTCCCAATTTGGCCATTCAGAACATATAGCACGTTGCTGTAAGAAAGCACATTCTCATTCAAAGTTGCAAGTTACTATGTAGGAACAAGTTTGTAAAGGTATTTCAAAGATGCCCAGAACTGAGCTAAACGTTGTATGTCTCCAACTCCTAGAAATTACTTCATGCCCCATCACCCTTACTTCCAGCTAGTAAGGATCACATAATTCCTAACAAGTTTTGACACAGATTCCCAATTCGGGCATTCAGAAGATGTAGCACGTTGCTGTAAGCAAGCACATTCTCATTCAAAGTTGCAAGTTACTATGTAGGAACAAGTTTGTATAGGTATTTCAAAGATGCCCAGAATTCAGCTAAACTTGGTATGTCTCCAACTCCTAGAAATAACTTCATGGCCCATCTCCCTTACTTCCATCTAGTAAGGATCACATAATTCCTAACAAAGTTTTGAAACAGATTCCCAATTCGGGCATTCAGAACATATAGCACGTTGATGTAAGCAAGCACATTCTCATTCAAAGTTGCAAGTTACTAAGTAGGAACAAGTTTGTAAAGGTATTTCAAAGATGCCCAGAACTGAGCTAAACTTGGTATGTCTCCAACTCATAGAAATAACTTCATGCCCCATCACCCTTACTTCCAGCTAGTAAGGATCACATAATTCCTAACAAAGTTTTGACACAGATTCCCAATTCGGACATTCAGAAGATGTAGCAATTTGCTGTAAGCAAGCACATTCTCATTCAAAGTTGCAAGTTACTATGTAGGAACAAGTTTGTATAGGTATTTCAAAGATGCCCAGAACTGAGCTAAATGTTGTATGTCTCCAACTCCTAGAAATAACTTCATGCCCCATCTCCCTTACTTCCAGCTAGTAAGGATCACATAATTCCTGACAAAGTTTTGCCACAGATTCCCAATTCGGGCATTCAGAACATATAGCACGTTGCTGTAAGCAAGCACATTCTCATTCAAAGTTGCAAGTTACTATGTAGGAACAAGTTTGAATAGGTATTTCAAAGATGCCCAGAACTGAGCTAAACTTGGTATGTGTCCAACCTCTAGAAATAACTTCATGCCCAATCTCCCTTACTTCCAGCTAGTAAGGATCACATAATTCCTAAAAAAGTTTTGACACAGATTCCCAATTCGGGCATTCAGAACATATAGCACGTTGCTGTAAGCAAGCACATTCTCATTCAAAGTTGCAAGTTACTATGTAGGAACAAGTTTGTATAGGTATTTCAAAGATGCCCAGAACTGAGCTAAACGTTGTATGTCTCCAACTCCTCGAAATAACTTCATGCCCCATCTCCCTTACTTCCAGCTAGTAAGGATCACAAAATTCCTAACAAAGTTTTGACACAGATTCCCAATTCGGGCATTCAGAACATATAGCACGTTGCTGTAAGCAAGCACATTCTCATTCAAAGTTGCAAGTTACTATGTAGGAACAAGTTTGCATAGGTATTTCAAAGATGACCAGAACTGAGCTAAACGTTGTATGTCTCCAACTCCTAGAAATAACTTCATGCCCCATCTCCCTTACTTCCAGCTAGTAAGGATCACAAAATTCCTAACAAAGTTTTGACACAGATTCCCAATTCGGGCATTCAGAACATAGAGCACGTTGCTGTAAGCAAGCACATTCTCATTCAAGGTTGCAAGTTATATATGTAGGAACAAGTTTGTATAGGTATTTCAAAGATGCCCAGAACTGAGCTAAACTTGGTATGTCTCCAACTCCTAGAAATAACTTCATGCCCCATCTCCCTTACTTCCAGCTAGTAAGGATCACATAATTCCTAACAAAGTTTTGACACAGATTCCCAATTCGGGCATTCAGAACATATAGCACGTTGCTGTAAGCAAGCACATTCTCATTCAAAGTTGCAAATTACTAAGTAGGAACAAATTTGTAAAGGTATTTCAAAGATGCCCAGAACTGAGCTAAACTTGGTATGTCTCCAACTCCTAGAAATAACATCATGCCCCATCACCCTTACTTCCAGCTAGTAAGGATCGCATAATTCCTAACAAAGTTTTGACACAGATTCCCTATTCGGGAATTCAGAACATGTAGCACGTTGCTGTAAGCAAGCAAGTTCTCATTCAAAGTTGCAAGTTACTATGTAGGAACAAGTTTGTATAGGTATTTCAAAGATGCCCAGAACTGAGCTAAACGTTGTATGTCTCCAACTCCTAGAAATAACTTCATGCCCCATCACCCTTACTTCCAGCTAGTAAGGATCACATAATTCCTAACAAAGTTTTGACACAGACTCCCAATTCGGGCATTCAGAACATATAGCAGGTTGCTGTAAGCAAGCACATTCTCATTCAAAGTTGTAAGTTAATATGTAGGAACAAGTTTGTATAGGTATTTCAAAGATGCCAAGAACTGAGCTAAACATGGTATGTGTCCAACTCCTAGAAATAACTTCATGCCCCATCTCCATTACTTCCAGCTAGTAAGGATCACATAAATCCTAACAAAGATTTGACACAGATTCCCAATTCGGGCATTCAGAACATGTAGCACGTTACTGTAAGCAAGCACATTCTCATTCAAAGTTGCAAGTTACTATGTAGAAACAAGTTTGTATAGGTATTTCAAAGATGCCCAGAACTGAGCTAAACTTGGTATGTCTCCAACTCCTAGAAATAACTTCATGCCCCAACTCCTTTACTTCCAGCTAGTAAGGATCACATAAATTCTAACAAAGTTTTGACACAGATTCCCAATTCGGGCATTCAGAACATATAGCACGTTGCTGTAAGCAAGCACATTCTCATTCAAAGTTGCAAGTTACTAAGTAGGAACAAGTTTGTAAAGGTATTTCAAAGATGCCCAGAACTGAGCTAAACTTGGTATGTCTCCAACTCCTAGAAATAACTTCATGCCCCATCACCCTTACTTCCAGCTAGTAAGGATCACATAATTCCTGACAAAGTTTTGCCACAGATTCCCAATTCGGGCATTCAGAACATATAGCACGTTGCTGTAAGCAAGCACATTCTCATTCAAAGTTGCAAGTTACTATGTAGGAACAAGTTTGAATAGGTATTTCAAAGATGCCCAGAACTGAGCTAAACTTGGTATGTGTCCAACCTCTAGAAATAACTTCATGCCCAATCTCCCTTACTTCCAGCTAGTAAGGATCACATAATTCCTAAAAAAGTTTTGACACAGATTCCCAATTCGGGCAATCAGAACATATAGCAAGTTGCTGTAAGCAAGCACATTCTCATTCAAAGTTGCAAGTTACTATGTAGGAACAAGTTTGTATAGGTATTTCAAAGATGCCCAGAACTGAGCTAAACTTGGTATGTCTCCAACTCCTAGAAATAACTTCATGCCCCATCTCCCTTACTTCCAGCTAGTAAGGATCACATAATTCCTAACAAAGTTTTGACACAGATTCCCAATTCGGGCATTCAGAACATGTAGCACGTTGCTGTAAGCAAGCACATTCAATTCAATGTTGCAAATTACTATGTAGGAACAAGTTTGTATAGGTATTTCAAAGATGCCCAGAATTGAGCTAAACTTGGTATTTCTCCAACTCCTAGAAATAACTTCATGCCCCATCTCCTTTACTTCCATCTAGTAAGGATCACATAATTTCTAACAAAGTTTTGACACAGATTCCCAATTCGGGCATACAGAACATATAGCACGTTGCTGTAAGCAAGCACATTCTCATTCAAAGTTGCAAGTTACTAAGTAGGAACAAGTTTGTAAAGGTATTTCAAAGATGCCCAGAACTGAGCTAAACTTGGTATGTCTCCAACTCCTAGAAATAACTTCATGCCCCATCACCCTTACTTCCAGCTAGTAAGGATCACATAATTCCTAACAAAGATTTGACACAGATTCCCAATTCGGGCATTCAGAACATATAGCAAGTTGCTGTAAGCAAGCACATTCTCATTCAAAGTTACAAGTTACTAAGTAGGAACAAGTTTGTATAGGTATTTCAAAGATGCCCAGAACTGAGCTAAACGTTGTATGTCTCCAACTCCTAGAAATAACTTCATGCCCCATCTCCCTTACTTCCAGCTAGTAAGGATCACATAATTCCTAACAAAGTTTTGACACAGATTCCCAATTCGGGCATTCAGAACATATAGCACGTTGCTGTAAGCAAGCACATTCTCATTCAAAGTTGCAAGTTACTATGTAGGAACAAGTTTGTATAGGTATTTCAAAGATGCCCAGAACTGAGCTAAACGTTGTATGTCTCCAACTCCTAGAAATAACTTCATGCCCCAACTCCCTTACTTCCAGCTAGTAAGGATCACATAATTCCTAACAAAGTTTTGACACAGATTCCCAATTCGTTCATTCAGAACATATAGCACGTTGCTGTAAGCAAGCACATTCTCATTCAAAGTTGCAAGTTACTATGTAGGAACAAGTTTGTATAGGTATTTCAAAGATGCCCAGAACTGAGCTAAACGTTGTATGTCTCCAACTCCTAGAAATAACTTCATGCCCCATCTCCCTTACTTCCAGCTAGTAAGGATCACATAATTCCTAACAAAGTTTTGACACAGATTCCCAATTCGGGCATTCAGAACATATAGCACGTTGCTGTATGCAAGCACATTCTCATTCAAAGTTGCAAGTTACTATGTAGGAACAAGTTTGTATAGGTATTTCAAAGATGCCCAGAACTGAGCTAAACTTGGTATGTGTCCAACCTCTAGAAATAACTTCATGCCACAACTTCCTTACTTCCAGCTAGTAAGGATCACATAATTCCTAACAAATTTTTGACACAGATTCCCAATCCGGGCATTCAGAACATATAGCACGTTGCTGTAAGCAAGCACATTCTCATTCAAAGTTGCAAGTTACTATATAGGAACAAGTTTGTAAAGGTATTTCAAAGATGCCCAGAACTGAGCTAAACTTGGTATGTCTCCAACTCCTAGAAATAACTTCATGCCCCATTTCCCTTACTTCCAGCTAGTAAGGATCACATAATTCCTAACAAAGATTTGACACAGATTCCCAATTCGGGCATTCAGAACATGTAGCAAGTTGCTGTAAGCAAGCACATTCAATTCAAAGTTGCAAGTTACTATGTAGGAACAAGTTTGTATGCGTATTTCAAAGATGCCCAGAATTGAGCTAAACTTGGTATGTCTCCAACTCATAGAAATAACTTCATGCCCCATCTCCCTTACTTGCATCTAGTAAGGATCACATAATTCCTCACAAAGTTTTGACACAGATTCCCAATTTGGCCATTCAGAACATATAGCACGTTGCTGTAAGAAAGCACATTCTCATTCAAAGTTGCAAGTTACTATGTAGGAACAAGTTTGTAAAGGTATTTCAAAGATGCCCAGAACTGAGCTAAACGTTGTATGTCTCCAACTCCTAGAAATTACTTCATGCCCCATCACCCTTACTTCCAGCTAGTAAGGATCACATAATTCCTAACAAGTTTTGACACAGATTCCCAATTCGGGCATTCAGAAGATGTAGCACGTTGCTGTAAGCAAGCACATTCTCATTCAAAGTTGCAAGTTACTATGTAGGAACAAGTTTGTATAGGTATTTCAAAGATGCCCAGAATTCAGCTAAACTTGGTATGTCTCCAACTCCTAGAAATAACTTCATGGCCCATCTCCCTTACTTCCATCTAGTAAGGATCACATAATTCCTAACAAAGTTTTGAAACAGATTCCCAATTCGGGCATTCAGAACATATAGCACGTTGATGTAAGCAAGCACATTCTCATTCAAAGTTGCAAGTTACTAAGTAGGAACAAGTTTGTAAAGGTATTTCAAAGATGCCCAGAACTGAGCTAAACTTGGTATGTCTCCAACTCATAGAAATAACTTCATGCCCCATCACCCTTACTTCCAGCTAGTAAGGATCACATAATTCCTAACAAAGTTTTGACACAGATTCCCAATTCGGACATTCAGAAGATGTAGCAATTTGCTGTAAGCAAGCACATTCTCATTCAAAGTTGCAAGTTACTATGTAGGAACAAGTTTGTATAGGTATTTCAAAGATGCCCAGAACTGAGCTAAACGTTGTATGTCTCCAACTCCTAGAAATAACTTCATGCCCCATCTCCCTTACTTCCAGCTAGTAAGGATCACATAATTCCTGACAAAGTTTTGCCACAGATTCCCAATTCGGGCATTCAGAACATATAGCACGTTGCTGTAAGCAAGCACATTCTCATTCAAAGTTGCAAGTTACTATGTAGGAACAAGTTTGAATAGGTATTTCAAAGATGCCCAGAACTGAGCTAAACTTGGTATGTGTCCAACCTCTAGAAATAACTTCATGCCCAATCTCCCTTACTTCCAGCTAGTAAGGATCACATAATTCCTAAAAAAGTTTTGACACAGATTCCCAATTCGGGCATTCAGAACATATAGCACGTTGCTGTAAGCAAGCACATTCTCATTCAAAGTTGCAAGTTACTATGTAGGAACAAGTTTGTATAGGTATTTCAAAGATGCCCAGAACTGAGCTAAACGTTGTATGTCTCCAACTCCTCGAAATAACTTCATGCCCCATCTCCCTTACTTCCAGCTAGTAAGGATCACAAAATTCCTAACAAAGTTTTGACACAGATTCCCAATTCGGGCATTCAGAACATATAGCACGTTGCTGTAAGCAAGCACATTCTCATTCAAAGTTGCAAGTTACTATGTAGGAACAAGTTTGCATAGGTATTTCAAAGATGACCAGAACTGAGCTAAACGTTGTATGTCTCCAACTCCTAGAAATAACTTCATGCCCCATCTCCCTTACTTCCAGCTAGTAAGGATCACAAAATTCCTAACAAAGTTTTGACACAGATTCCCAATTCGGGCATTCAGAACATAGAGCACGTTGCTGTAAGCAAGCACATTCTCATTCAAGGTTGCAAGTTATATATGTAGGAACAAGTTTGTATAGGTATTTCAAAGATGCCCAGAACTGAGCTAAACTTGGTATGTCTCCAACTCCTAGAAATAACTTCATGCCCCATCTCCCTTACTTCCAGCTAGTAAGGATCACATAATTCCTAACAAAGTTTTGACACAGATTCCCAATTCGGGCATTCAGAACATATAGCACGTTGCTGTAAGCAAGCACATTCTCATTCAAAGTTGCAAATTACTAAGTAGGAACAAATTTGTAAAGGTATTTCAAAGATGCCCAGAACTGAGCTAAACTTGGTATGTCTCCAACTCCTAGAAATAACATCATGCCCCATCACCCTTACTTCCAGCTAGTAAGGATCGCATAATTCCTAACAAAGTTTTGACACAGATTCCCAATTCGGGAATTCAGAACATGTAGCACGTTGCTGTAAGCAAGCAAGTTCTCATTCAAAGTTGCAAGTTACTATGTAGGAACAAGTTTGTATAGGTATTTCAAAGATGCCCAGAACTGAGCTAAACGTTGTATGTCTCCAACTCCTAGAAATAACTTCATGCCCCATCACCCTTACTTCCAGCTAGTAAGGATCACATAATTCCTAACAAAGTTTTGACACAGACTCCCAATTCGGGCATTCAGAACATATAGCAGGTTGCTGTAAGCAAGCACATTCTCATTCAAAGTTGTAAGTTAATATGTAGGAACAAGTTTGTATAGGTATTTCAAAGATGCCAAGAACTGAGCTAAACATGGTATGTGTCCAACTCCTAGAAATAACTTCATGCCCCATCTCCATTACTTCCAGCTAGTAAGGATCACATAAATCCTAACAAAGATTTGACACAGATTCCCAATTCGGGCATTCAGAACATGTAGCACGTTACTGTAAGCAAGCACATTCTCATTCAAAGTTGCAAGTTACTATGTAGAAACAAGTTTGTATAGGTATTTCAAAGATGCCCAGAACTGAGCTAAACTTGGTATGTCTCCAACTCCTAGAAATAACTTCATGCCCCAACTCCCTTACTTCCAGCTAGTAAGGATCACATAAATTCTAACAAAGTTTTGACACAGATTCCCAATTCGGGCATTCAGAACATATAGCACGTTGCTGTAAGCAAGCACATTCTCATTCAAAGTTGCAAGTTACTAAGTAGGAACAAGTTTGTAAAGGTATTTCAAAGATGCCCAGAACTGAGCTAAACTTGGTATGTCTCCAACTCCTAGAAATAACTTCATGCCCCATCACCCTTACTTCCAGCTAGTAAGGATCACATAATTCCTGACAAAGTTTTGCCACAGATTCCCAATTCGGGCATTCAGAACATATAGCACGTTGCTGTAAGCAAGCACATTCTCATTCAAAGTTGCAAGTTACTATGTAGGAACAAGTTTGAATAGGTATTTCAAAGATGCCCAGAACTGAGCTAAACTTGGTATGTGTCCAACCTCTAGAAATAACTTCATGCCCAATCTCCCTTACTTCCAGCTAGTAAGGATCACATAATTCCTAAAAAAGTTTTGACACAGATTCCCAATTCGGGCAATCAGAACATATAGCAAGTTGCTGTAAGCAAGCACATTCTCATTCAAAGTTGCAAGTTACTATGTAGGAACAAGTTTGTATAGGTATTTCAAAGATGCCCAGAACTGAGCTAAACTTGGTATGTCTCCAACTCCTAGAAATAACTTCATGCCCCATCTCCCTTACTTCCAGCTAGTAAGGATCACATAATTCCTAACAAAGTTTTGACACAGATTCCCAATTCGGGCATTCAGAACATGTAGCACGTTGCTGTAAGCAAGCACATTCAATTCAATGTTGCAAATTACTATGTAGGAACAAGTTTGTATAGGTATTTCAAAGATGCCCAGAATTGAGCTAAACTTGGTATTTCTCCAACTCCTAGAAATAACTTCATGCCCCATCTCCTTTACTTCCATCTAGTAAGGATCACATAATTTCTAACAAAGTTTTGACACAGATTCCCAATTCGGGCATACAGAACATATAGCACGTTGCTGTAAGCAAGCACATTCTCATTCAAAGTTGCAAGTTACTAAGTAGGAACAAGTTTGTAAAGGTATTTCAAAGATGCCCAGAACTGAGCTAAACTTGGTATGTCTCCAACTCCTAGAAATAACTTCATGCCCCATCACCCTTACTTCCAGCTAGTAAGGATCACATAATTCCTAACAAAGATTTGACACAGATTCCCAATTCGGGCATTCAGAACATATAGCAAGTTGCTGTAAGCAAGCACATTCTCATTCAAAGTTACAAGTTACTATGTAGGAACAAGTTTGTATAAGTATTTCAAAGATGCCCAGAACTGAGCTAAACGTTGTATGTCTCCAACTCCTAGAAATAACTTCATGCCCCATCTCCCTTACTTCCAGCTAGTAAGGATCACATAATTCCTAACAAAGTTTTGACACAGATTCCCAATTCGGGCATTCAGAACATATAGCACGTTGCTGTAAGCAAGCACATTCTCATTCAAAGTTGCAAGTTACTATGTAGGAACAGGTTTGTATAGGTATTTCAAAGATGCCCAGAACTGAGCTAAACGTTGTATGTCTCCAACTCCTAGAAATAACTTCATGCCCCAACTCCCTTACTTCCAGCTAGTAAGGATCACATAATTCCTAACAAAGTTTTGACACAGATTCCCAATTCGTTCATTCAGAACATATAGCACGTTGCTGTAAGCAAGCACATTCTCATTCAAAGTTGCAAGTTACTATGTAGGAACAAGTTTGTATAGGTATTTCAAAGATGCCCAGAACTGAGCTAAACGTTGTATGTCTCCAACTCCTAGAAATAACTTCATGCCCCATCTCCCTTACTTCCAGCTAGTAAGGATCACATAATTCCTAACAAAGTTTTGACACAGATTCCCAATTCGGGCATTCAGAACATATAGCACGTTGCTGTATGCAAGCACATTCTCATTCAAAGTTGCAAGTTACTATGTAGGAACAAGTTTGTATAGGTATTTCAAAGATGCCCAGAACTGAGCTAAACTTGGTATGTGTCCAACCTCTAGAAATAACTTCATGCCACAACTCCCTTACTTCCAGCTAGTAAGGATCACATAATTCCTAACAAAGTTTTGACACAGATTCCCAATTCAGGCATTCAGAACATATAGCACGTTGCTGTAAGCAATCACATTCTCATTCAAAGTTGCAAGTTACTATGTAGGAACAAGTTTGTATAGGTATTTCAAAGATGCCCAGAACTGAGCTAAACGTTGTATGTCTCCAACTCCTAGAAATATCTTCATGCCCCATCTCCCTTACTTCCAGCTAGTAAGGATCACATAATTCCTAACAAAGTTTTGACACAGATTCCCAATTCGGGCATTCAGAACATATAGCACGTTGCTGTAAGCAAGCACATTCTCATTCAAAGTTGCAAGTTACTATGTAGGAACAAGTTTGTATAGGTATTTCAAAGATGCCCAGAACTGAGCTAAACTTGGTATGTCTCCAACTCCTAGAAATAACTTCATGCCCCATTTCCCTTACTTCCAGCTAGTAAGGATCACATAATTCCTAACAAAGATTTGAGACAGATTCCCAATTCGGGCATTCAGAACATGTAGCAAGTTGCTGTAAGCAAGCACATTCAATTCAAAGTTGCAAGTTACTATGTAGGAACAAGTTTGTATGGGTATTTCAAAGATGCCCAGAATTGAGCTAAACTTGGTATGTCTCCAACTCATAGAAATAACTTCATGCCCCATCTCCCTTACTTGCATCTAGTAAGGATCACATAATTCCTAACAAAGTTTTGACACAGATTCCCAATTTGGCCATTCAGAACATATAGCACGTTGCTGTAAGCAAGCACATTCTCATTCAAAGTTGCAAGTTACTATGTAGGAACAAGTTTGTATAGGTATTTCAAAGATGCCCAGAACTGAGCTAAACGTTGTATGTCTCCAACTCCTAGAAATATCTTCATGCCCCATTTCCCTTACTTCCAGCTAGTAAGGATCACATAATTCCTAACAAAGTTTTGACACAGATTCCCAATTCGGGCATTCAGAACATATAGCACGTTGCTGTAAGCAAGCACATTCTCATTGAAAGTTGCAAGTTACTATGTAGGAACAAGTTTGTATAGGTATTTCAAAGATGCCCAGAACTGAGCTAAACGTTGTATGTCTCCAACTCCTAGAAATATCTTCATGCCCCATCTCCCTTACTTCCAGCTAGTAAGGATCACATAATTCCTAACAAAGTTTTGACACAGATTCCCAATTCGGGCATTCAGAACATATAGCACGTTGCTGTAAGCAAGCACATTCTCATTCAAAGTTGCAAGTTACTATGTAGGAACAAGTTTGCTTAGGTATTTCAAAGATGCCCAGAACTGAGCTAAACGTTCTATGTCTCCAACTCCTAGAAATAACTTCATGCCCCATCTCCCTTACTTCCAGCTAGTAAGGATCACAAAATTCCTAACAAAGTTTTGACACAGATTCCCAATTCGGGCATTCAGAACATATAGCACGTTGCTGTAAGCAAGCACATTCTCATTCAAGGATGCAAGTTAATATGTAGGAACAAGTTTGTATAGGTAATTCAAAGATGCCCAGAACTGAGCTAAACTTGGTATGTCTCCAACTCCTAGAAATAACTTCATGCCCCATCTCCCTTACTTCCAGCTAGTAAGGATCACATAATTCCTAACAAAATTTTGACACAGATTCCCAATTCGGGCATTCAGAACATGTAGCACGTTGCTGTAAGCAAGCACATTCTCATTCAAAGTTGCAAGTTACTATGTAGGAACAAGTTTGTATAGGTATTTCAAAGATGTCCAGAACTGAGCTAAACTTGGTATGTGTCCAACCTCTAGAAATAACTTCATGCCCCAACTCCCTTACTTCCAGCTAGTAAGGATCACATAATTCCTAACAAAGATTTGACACAGATTCCCAATTCGGGCAATCAGAACATATAGCAAGTTGCTGTAAGCAAGCACATTCTCATTCAAAGTTGCAAGTTACTATGTAGGAACAAGTTTGTATAGGTATTTCAAAGATGCCCAGAACTGAGCTAAACTTGGTATGTCTCCAACTCCTAGAAATAACTTCATGCCCCATCTCCCTTACTTCCAGCTAGTAAGGATCACATAATTCCTAACAAAGTTTTGACACAGATTCCCAATTCGGGCATTCAGAACATGTAGCACGTTGCTGTAAGCAAGCACATTCAATTCAATGTTGCAAATTACTATGTAGGAACAAGTTTGTATAGGTATTTCAAAGATGCCCAGAATTGAGCTAAACTTGGTATTTCTCCAACTCCTAGAAATAACTTCATGCCCCATCTCCTTTACTTCCATCTAGTAAGGATCACATAATTTCTAACAAAGTTTTGACACAGATTCCCAATTCGGGCATACAGAACATATAGCACGTTGCTGTAAGCAAGCACATTCTCATTCAAAGTTGCAAGTTACTAAGTAGGAACAAGTTTGTAAAGGTATTTCAAAGATGCCCAGAACTGAGCTAAACTTGGTATGTCTCCAACTCCTAGAAATAACTTCATGCCCCATCACCCTTACTTCCAGCTAGTAAGGATCACATAATTCCTAACAAAGATTTGACACAGATTCCCAATTCGGGCATTCAGAACATATAGCACATTGCTGTAAGCAAGCACATTCTCATTCAAAGTTGCAAGTTACTATGTAGGAACAAGTTTGTATAGGTATTTCAAAGATGCCCAGACCTGAGCTAAACGTTGTATGTCTCCAACTCCTAGAAATAACTACATGCCCCATCTCCCTTACTTCCAGCTAGTAAGGATCACAAAATTTCTAACAAAGTTTTGACACAGATTCCCAATTCGGTCATTCAGAACATATAGCACGTTGCTGTAAGCAAGCACATTCTCATTCAAAGTTGCAAGTTACTATGTAGGAACAAGTTTGTATAAGAATTTCAAAGATGCCCAGAACTGAGCTAAAGGTTGTATGTCTCCAACTCCTAGAAATAACTTCATGCCCAATCTCCCTTACTTCCAGCTAGTAAGGATCACATAATTCATAACAAACTTTTGACACAGATTCCCAATTCGGGCATTCAGAACATATAGCACGTTGATGTAAGCAAGCATATTCTCATTCAAAGTTGCAAGTTACTATGTAGGAACAAGTTTGTATAGGTATTTCAAAGATACCCAGAACTGAGCTAAACTTGGTATGTCTCCAACTCCTAGAAATAACTTCATGCCCCATCTCCCTTACATCCAGCTAGTAAGGATCACATAATTCCTAACAAAGTTTTGACACAGATTCCCAATTCGGGCATTCAGAACATGTAGCAAGTTGCTGTAAGCAAGCACATTCAATTCAAAGTTGCAAGTTACTATGTAGGAACAAGTTTGTATAGGTATTTCAAAGATGCCCAGAACTGAGCTAAACGTTGTATGTCTCCAACTCCTAGAAATAACTTCATGCCCCATCTCGCTTACTTCGAGCTAGTAAGGATCACATAATTTCTAACAAAGTTTTGACACAGATTCCCAATTCTGGCATTCAGAACATATAGCACGTTGCTGTAAGCAAGCACATTCTCATTCAAAGTTGCAAGTTACTATGTAGGAACAAGTTTGTATAGGTATTTCAAAGATGCCCAGAACTGAGCTAAACGTTGTATGTCTCCAACTCCTAGAAATAACTTCATGCCCCACCACACTTACTTCCAGCTAGTAAGGATCACATAATTCCTAACAAAGATTTGACACAGATTCCCAATTCGGGCATTCAGAACATATAGCACGTTGCTGTAAGCAAGCACATTCTCATTCAAAGTTGCAAGTACTTGTAGGAACAAGTTTGTATAGGTATTTCAAAGATGCCCAGAACTGAGCTAAAAGTTGTATGTCTCCAACTCCTAGAAATAACTTCATGCCGCATCTCACTTACTTCCAGCTAGTAAGGATCACATAATTTCTAACAAATTTTTGACACAGATTCCCAATCCGGGCATTCAGAACATATAGCACGTTGCTGTAAGCAAGCACATTCTCATTCAAAGTTGCAAGTTACTATATAGGAACAAGTTTGTAAAGGTATTTCAAAGATGCCCAGAACTGAGCTAAACTTGGTATGTCTCCAACTCCTAGAAATAACTTCATGCCCCATTTCCCTTACTTCCAGCTAGTAAGGATCACATAATTCCTAACAAAGATTTGACACAGATTCCCAATTCGGGCATTCAGAACATGTAGCAAGTTGCTGTAAGCAAGCACATTCAATTCAAAGTTGCAAGTTACTATGTAGGAACAAGTTTGTATGGGTATTTCAAAGATGCCCAGAATTGAGCTAAACTTGGTATGTCTCCAACTCATAGAAATAACTTCATGCCCCATCTCCCTTACTTGCATCTAGTAAGGATCACATAATTCCTCACAAAGTTTTGACACAGATTCCCAATTTGGCCATTCAGAACATATAGCACGTTGCTGTAAGAAAGCACATTCTCATTCAAAGTTGCAAGTTACTATGTAGGAACAAGTTTGTAAAGGTATTTCAAAGATGCCCAGAACTGAGCTAAACGTTGTATGTCTCCAACTCCTAGAAATTACTTCATGCCCCATCACCCTTACTTCCAGCTAGTAAGGATCACATAATTCCTAACAAGTTTTGACACAGATTCCCAATTCGGGCATTCAGAAGATGTAGCACGTTGCTGTAAGCAAGCACATTCTCATTCAAAGTTGCAAGTTACTATGTAGGAACAAGTTTGTATAGGTATTTCAAAGATGCCCAGAATTCAGCTAAACTTGGTATGTCTCCAACTCCTAGAAATAACTTCATGGCCCATCTCCCTTACTTCCATCTAGTAAGGATCACATAATTCCTAACAAAGTTTTGAAACAGATTCCCAATTCGGGCATTCAGAACATATAGCACGTTGATGTAAGCAAGCACATTCTCATTCAAAGTTGCAAGTTACTAAGTAGGAACAAGTTTGTAAAGGTATTTCAAAGATGCCCAGAACTGAGCTAAACTTGGTATGTCTCCAACTCATAGAAATAACTTCATGCCCCATCACCCTTACTTCCAGCTAGTAAGGATCACATAATTCCTAACAAAGTTTTGACACAGATTCCCAATTCGGACATTCAGAAGATGTAGCAATTTGCTGTAAGCAAGCACATTCTCATTCAAAGTTGCAAGTTACTATGTAGGAACAAGTTTGTATAGGTATTTCAAAGATGCCCAGAACTGAGCTAAATGTTGTATGTCTCCAACTCCTAGAAATAACTTCATGCCCCATCTCCCTTACTTCCAGCTAGTAAGGATCACATAATTCCTGACAAAGTTTTGCCACAGATTCCCAATTCGGGCATTCAGAACATATAGCACGTTGCTGTAAGCAAGCACATTCTCATTCAAAGTTGCAAGTTACTATGTAGGAACAAGTTTGAATAGGTATTTCAAAGATGCCCAGAACTGAGCTAAACTTGGTATGTGTCCAACCTCTAGAAATAACTTCATGCCCAATCTCCCTTACTTCCAGCTAGTAAGGATCACATAATTCCTAAAAAAGTTTTGACACAGATTCCCAATTCGGGCATTCAGAACATATAGCACGTTGCTGTAAGCAAGCACATTCTCATTCAAAGTTGCAAGTTACTATGTAGGAACAAGTTTGTATAGGTATTTCAAAGATGCCCAGAACTGAGCTAAACGTTGTATGTCTCCAACTCCTCGAAATAACTTCATGCCCCATCTCCCTTACTTCCAGCTAGTAAGGATCACAAAATTCCTAACAAAGTTTTGACACAGATTCCCAATTCGGGCATTCAGAACATATAGCACGTTGCTGTAAGCAAGCACATTCTCATTCAAAGTTGCAAGTTACTATGTAGGAACAAGTTTGCATAGGTATTTCAAAGATGACCAGAACTGAGCTAAACGTTGTATGTCTCCAACTCCTAGAAATAACTTCATGCCCCATCTCCCTTACTTCCAGCTAGTAAGGATCACAAAATTCCTAACAAAGTTTTGACACAGATTCCCAATTCGGGCATTCAGAACATAGAGCACGTTGCTGTAAGCAAGCACATTCTCATTCAAGGTTGCAAGTTATATATGTAGGAACAAGTTTGTATAGGTATTTCAAAGATGCCCAGAACTGAGCTAAACTTGGTATGTCTCCAACTCCTAGAAATAACTTCATGCCCCATCTCCCTTACTTCCAGCTAGTAAGGATCACATAATTCCTAACAAAGTTTTGACACAGATTCCCAATTCGGGCATTCAGAACATATAGCACGTTGCTGTAAGCAAGCACATTCTCATTCAAAGTTGCAAATTACTAAGTAGGAACAAATTTGTAAAGGTATTTCAAAGATGCCCAGAACTGAGCTAAACTTGGTATGTCTCCAACTCCTAGAAATAACATCATGCCCCATCACCCTTACTTCCAGCTAGTAAGGATCGCATAATTCCTAACAAAGTTTTGACACAGATTCCCTATTCGGGAATTCAGAACATGTAGCACGTTGCTGTAAGCAAGCAAGTTCTCATTCAAAGTTGCAAGTTACTATGTAGGAACAAGTTTGTATAGGTATTTCAAAGATGCCCAGAACTGAGCTAAACGTTGTATGTCTCCAACTCCTAGAAATAACTTCATGCCCCATCACCCTTACTTCCAGCTAGTAAGGATCACATAATTCCTAACAAAGTTTTGACACAGACTCCCAATTCGGGCATTCAGAACATATAGCAGGTTGCTGTAAGCAAGCACATTCTCATTCAAAGTTGTAAGTTAATATGTAGGAACAAGTTTGTATAGGTATTTCAAAGATGCCAAGAACTGAGCTAAACTTTGTATGTGTCCAACTCCTAGAAATAACTTCATGCCCCATCTCCATTACTTCCAGCTAGTAAGGATCACATAAATCCTAACAAAGATTTGACACAGATTCCCAATTCGGGCATTCAGAACATGTAGCACGTTACTGTAAGCAAGCACATTCTCATTCAAAGTTGCAAGTTACTATGTAGAAACAAGTTTGTATAGGTATTTCAAAGATGCCCAGAACTGAGCTAAACTTGGTATGTCTCCAACTCCTAGAAATAACTTCATGCCCCAACTCCCTTACTTCCAGCTAGTAAGGATCACATAAATTCTAACAAAGTTTTGACACAGATTCCCAATTCGGGCATTCAGAACATATAGCACGTTGCTGTAAGCAAGCACATTCTCATTCAAAGTTGCAAGTTACTAAGTAGGAACAAGTTTGTAAAGGTATTTCAAAGATGCCCAGAACTGAGCTAAACTTGGTATGTCTCCAACTCCTAGAAATAACTTCATGCCCCATCACCCTTACTTCCAGCTAGTAAGGATCACATAATTCCTGACAAAGTTTTGCCACAGATTCCCAATTCGGGCATTCAGAACATATAGCACGTTGCTGTAAGCAAGCACATTCTCATTCAAAGTTGCAAGTTACTATGTAGGAACAAGTTTGAATAGGTATTTCAAAGATGCCCAGAACTGAGCTAAACTTGGTATGTGTCCAACCTCTAGAAATAACTTCATGCCCAATCTCCCTTACTTCCAGCTAGTAAGGATCACATAATTCCTAAAAAAGTTTTGACACAGATTCCCAATTCGGGCAATCAGAACATATAGCAAGTTGCTGTAAGCAAGCACATTCTCATTCAAAGTTGCAAGTTACTATGTAGGAACAAGTTTGTATAGGTATTTCAAAGATGCCCAGAACTGAGCTAAACTTGGTATGTCTCCAACTCCTAGAAATAACTTCATGCCCCATCTCCCTTACTTCCAGCTAGTAAGGATCACATAATTCCTAACAAAGTTTTGACACAGATTCCCAATTCGGGCATTCAGAACATGTAGCACGTTGCTGTAAGCAAGCACATTCAATTCAATGTTGCAAATTACTATGTAGGAACAAGTTTGTATAGGTATTTCAAAGATGCCCAGAATTGAGCTAAACTTGGTATTTCTCCAACTCCTAGAAATAACTTCATGCCCCATCTCCTTTACTTCCATCTAGTAAGGATCACATAATTTCTAACAAAGTTTTGACACAGATTCCCAATTCGGGCATACAGAACATATAGCACGTTGCTGTAAGCAAGCACATTCTCATTCAAAGTTGCAAGTTACTAAGTAGGAACAAGTTTGTAAAGGTATTTCAAAGATGCCCAGAACTGAGCTAAACTTGGTATGTCTCCAACTCCTAGAAATAACTTCATGCCCCATCACCCTTACTTCCAGCTAGTAAGGATCACATAATTCCTAACAAAGATTTGACACAGATTCCCAATTCGGGCATTCAGAACATATAGCAAGTTGCTGTAAGCAAGCACATTCTCATTCAAAGTTACAAGTTACTAAGTAGGAACAAGTTTGTATAGGTATTTCAAAGATGCCCAGAACTGAGCTAAACGTTGTATGTCTCCAACTCCTAGAAATAACTTCATGCCCCATCTCCCTTACTTCCAGCTAGTAAGGATCACATAATTCCTAACAAAGTTTTGACACAGATTCCCAATTCGGGCATTCAGAACATATAGCACGTTGCTGTAAGCAAGCACATTCTCATTCAAAGTTGCAAGTTACTATGTAGGAACAAGTTTGTATAGGTATTTCAAAGATGCCCAGAACTGAGCTAAACGTTGTATGTCTCCAACTCCTAGAAATAACTTCATGCCCCAACTCCCTTACTTCCAGCTAGTAAGGATCACATAATTCCTAACAAAGTTTTGACACAGATTCCCAATTCGTTCATTCAGAACATATAGCACGTTGCTGTAAGCAAGCACATTCTCATTCAAAGTTGCAAGTTACTATGTAGGAACAAGTTTGTATAGGTATTTCAAAGATGCCCAGAACTGAGCTAAACGTTGTATGTCTCCAACTCCTAGAAATAACTTCATGCCCCATCTCCCTTACTTCCAGCTAGTAAGGATCACATAATTCCTAACAAAGTTTTGACACAGATTCCCAATTCGGGCATTCAGAACATATAGCACGTTGCTGTATGCAAGCACATTCTCATTCAAAGTTGCAAGTTACTATGTAGGAACAAGTTTGTATAGGTATTTCAAAGATGCCCAGAACTGAGCTAAACTTGGTATGTGTCCAACCTCTAGAAATAACTTCATGCCACAACTTCCTTACTTCCAGCTAGTAAGGATCACATAATTCCTAACAAATTTTTGACACAGATTCCCAATCCGGGCATTCAGAACATATAGCACGTTGCTGTAAGCAAGCACATTCTCATTCAAAGTTGCAAGTTACTATATAGGAACAAGTTTGTAAAGGTATTTCAAAGATGCCCAGAACTGAGCTAAACTTGGTATGTCTCCAACTCCTAGAAATAACTTCATGCCCCATTTCCCTTACTTCCAGCTAGTAAGGATCACATAATTCCTAACAAAGATTTGACACAGATTCCCAATTCGGGCATTCAGAACATGTAGCAAGTTGCTGTAAGCAAGCACATTCAATTCAAAGTTGCAAGTTACTATGTAGGAACAAGTTTGTATGGGTATTTCAAAGATGCCCAGAATTGAGCTAAACTTGGTATGTCTCCAACTCATAGAAATAACTTCATGCCCCATCTCCCTTACTTGCATCTAGTAAGGATCACATAATTCCTCACAAAGTTTTGACACAGATTCCCAATTTGGCCATTCAGAACATATAGCACGTTGCTGTAAGAAAGCACATTCTCATTCAAAGTTGCAAGTTACTATGTAGGAACAAGTTTGTAAAGGTATTTCAAAGATGCCCAGAACTGAGCTAAACGTTGTATGTCTCCAACTCCTAGAAATTACTTCATGCCCCATCACCCTTACTTCCAGCTAGTAAGGATCACATAATTCCTAACAAGTTTTGACACAGATTCCCAATTCGGGCATTCAGAAGATGTAGCACGTTGCTGTAAGCAAGCACATTCTCATTCAAAGTTGCAAGTTACTATGTAGGAACAAGTTTGTATAGGTATTTCAAAGATGCCCAGAATTCAGCTAAACTTGGTATGTCTCCAACTCCTAGAAATAACTTCATGGCCCATCTCCCTTACTTCCATCTAGTAAGGATCACATAATTCCTAACAAAGTTTTGAAACAGATTCCCAATTCGGGCATTCAGAACATATAGCACGTTGATGTAAGCAAGCACATTCTCATTCAAAGTTGCAAGTTACTAAGTAGGAACAAGTTTGTAAAGGTATTTCAAAGATGCCCAGAACTGAGCTAAACTTGGTATGTCTCCAACTCATAGAAATAACTTCATGCCCCATCACCCTTACTTCCAGCTAGTAAGGATCACATAATTCCTAACAAAGTTTTGACACAGATTCCCAATTCGGACATTCAGAAGATGTAGCAATTTGCTGTAAGCAAGCACATTCTCATTCAAAGTTGCAAGTTACTATGTAGGAACAAGTTTGTATAGGTATTTCAAAGATGCCCAGAACTGAGCTAAACGTTGTATGTCTCCAACTCCTAGAAATAACTTCATGCCCCATCTCCCTTACTTCCAGCTAGTAAGGATCACATAATTCCTGACAAAGTTTTGCCACAGATTCCCAATTCGGGCATTCAGAACATATAGCACGTTGCTGTAAGCAAGCACATTCTCATTCAAAGTTGCAAGTTACTATGTAGGAACAAGTTTGAATAGGTATTTCAAAGATGCCCAGAACTGAGCTAAACTTGGTATGTGTCCAACCTCTAGAAATAACTTCATGCCCAATCTCCCTTACTTCCAGCTAGTAAGGATCACATAATTCCTAAAAAAGTTTTGACACAGATTCCCAATTCGGGCATTCAGAACATATAGCACGTTGCTGTAAGCAAGCACATTCTCATTCAAAGTTGCAAGTTACTATGTAGGAACAAGTTTGTATAGGTATTTCAAAGATGCCCAGAACTGAGCTAAACGTTGTATGTCTCCAACACCTCGAAATAACTTCATGCCCCATCTCCCTTACTTCCAGCTAGTAAGGATCACAAAATTCCTAACAAAGTTTTGACACAGATTCCCAATTCGGGCATTCAGAACATATAGCACGTTGCTGTAAGCAAGCACATTCTCATTCAAAGTTGCAAGTTACTATGTAGGAACAAGTTTGCATAGGTATTTCAAAGATGACCAGAACTGAGCTAAACGTTGTATGTCTCCAACTCCTAGAAATAACTTCATGCCCCATCTCCCTTACTTCCAGCTAGTAAGGATCACAAAATTCCTAACAAAGTTTTGACACAGATTCCCAATTCGGGCATTCAGAACATAGAGCACGTTGCTGTAAGCAAGCACATTCTCATTCAAGGTTGCAAGTTATATATGTAGGAACAAGTTTGTATAGGTATTTCAAAGATGCCCAGAACTGAGCTAAACTTGGTATGTCTCCAACTCCTAGAAATAACTTCATGCCCCATCTCCCTTACTTCCAGCTAGTAAGGATCACATAATTCCTAACAAAGTTTTGACACAGATTCCCAATTCGGGCATTCAGAACATATAGCACGTTGCTGTAAGCAAGCACATTCTCATTCAAAGTTGCAAATTACTAAGTAGGAACAAATTTGTAAAGGTATTTCAAAGATGCCCAGAACTGAGCTAAACTTGGTATGTCTCCAACTCCTAGAAATAACATCATGCCCCATCACCCTTACTTCCAGCTAGTAAGGATCGCATAATTCCTAACAAAGTTTTGACACAGATTCCCAATTCGGGAATTCAGAACATGTAGCACGTTGCTGTAAGCAAGCAAGTTCTCATTCAAAGTTGCAAGTTACTATGTAGGAACAAGTTTGTATAGGTATTTCAAAGATGCCCAGAACTGAGCTAAACGTTGTATGTCTCCAACTCCTAGAAATAACTTCATGCCCCATCACCCTTACTTCCAGCTAGTAAGGATCACATAATTCCTAACAAAGTTTTGACACAGACTCCCAATTCGGGCATTCAGAACATATAGCAGGTTGCTGTAAGCAAGCACATTCTCATTCAAAGTTGTAAGTTAATATGTAGGAACAAGTTTGTATAGGTATTTCAAAGATGCCAAGAACTGAGCTAAACATGGTATGTGTCCAACTCCTAGAAATAACTTCATGCCCCATCTCCATTACTTCCAGCTAGTAAGGATCACATAAATCCTAACAAAGATTTGACACAGATTCCCAATTCGGGCATTCAGAACATGTAGCACGTTACTGTAAGCAAGCACATTCTCATTCAAAGTTGCAAGTTACTATGTAGAAACAAGTTTGTATAGGTATTTCAAAGATGCCCAGAACTGAGCTAAACTTGGTATGTCTCCAACTCCTAGAAATAACTTCATGCCCCAACTCCCTTACTTCCAGCTAGTAAGGATCACATAAATTCTAACAAAGTTTTGACACAGATTCCCAATTCGGGCATTCAGAACATATAGCACGTTGCTGTAAGCAAGCACATTCTCATTCAAAGTTGCAAGTTACTAAGTAGGAACAAGTTTGTAAAGGTATTTCAAAGATGCCCAGAACTGAGCTAAACTTGGTATGTCTCCAACTCCTAGAAATAACTTCATGCCCCATCACCCTTACTTCCAGCTAGTAAGGATCACATAATTCCTGACAAAGTTTTGCCACAGATTCCCAATTCGGGCATTCAGAACATATAGCACGTTGCTGTAAGCAAGCACATTCTCATTCAAAGTTGCAAGTTACTATGTAGGAACAAGTTTGAATAGGTATTTCAAAGATGCCCAGAACTGAGCTAAACTTGGTATGTGTCCAACCTCTAGAAATAACTTCATGCCCAATCTCCCTTACTTCCAGCTAGTAAGGATCACATAATTCCTAAAAAAGTTTTGACACAGATTCCCAATTCGGGCAATCAGAACATATAGCAAGTTGCTGTAAGCAAGCACATTCTCATTCAAAGTTGCAAGTTACTATGTAGGAACAAGTTTGTATAGGTATTTCAAAGATGCCCAGAACTGAGCTAAACTTGGTATGTCTCCAACTCCTAGAAATAACTTCATGCCCCATCTCCCTTACTTCCAGCTAGTAAGGATCACATAATTCCTAACAAAGTTTTGACACAGATTCCCAATTCGGGCATTCAGAACATGTAGCACGTTGCTGTAAGCAAGCACATTCAATTCAATGTTGCAAATTACTATGTAGGAACAAGTTTGTATAGGTATTTCAAAGATGCCCAGAATTGAGCTAAACTTGGTATTTCTCCAACTCCTAGAAATAACTTCATGCCCCATCTCCTTTACTTCCATCTAGTAAGGATCACATAATTTCTAACAAAGTTTTGACACAGATTCCCAATTCGGGCATACAGAACATATAGCACGTTGCTGTAAGCAAGCACATTCTCATTCAAAGTTGCAAGTTACTAAGTAGGAACAAGTTTGTAAAGGTATTTCAAAGATGCCCAGAACTGAGCTAAACTTGGTATGTCTCCAACTCCTAGAAATAACTTCATGCCCCATCACCCTTACTTCCAGCTAGTAAGGATCACATAATTCCTAACAAAGATTTGACACAGATTCCCAATTCGGGCATTCAGAACATATAGCAAGTTGCTGTAAGCAAGCACATTCTCATTCAAAGTTACAAGTTACTATGTAGGAACAAGTTTGTATAAGTATTTCAAAGATGCCCAGAACTGAGCTAAACGTTGTATGTCTCCAACTCCTAGAAATAACTTCATGCCCCATCTCCCTTACTTCCAGCTAGTAAGGATCACATAATTCCTAACAAAGTTTTGACACAGATTCCCAATTCGGGCATTCAGAACATATAGCACGTTGCTGTAAGCAAGCACATTCTCATTCAAAGTTGCAAGTTACTATGTAGGAACAGGTTTGTATAGGTATTTCAAAGATGCCCAGAACTGAGCTAAACGTTGTATGTCTCCAACTCCTAGAAATAACTTCATGCCCCAACTCCCTTACTTCCAGCTAGTAAGGATCACATAATTCCTAACAAAGTTTTGACACAGATTCCCAATTCGTTCATTCAGAACATATAGCACGTTGCTGTAAGCAAGCACATTCTCATTCAAAGTTGCAAGTTACTATGTAGGAACAAGTTTGTATAGGTATTTCAAAGATGCCCAGAACTGAGCTAAACGTTGTATGTCTCCAACTCCTAGAAATAACTTCATGCCCCATCTCCCTTACTTCCAGCTAGTAAGGATCACATAATTCCTAACAAAGTTTTGACACAGATTCCCAATTCGGGCATTCAGAACATATAGCACGTTGCTGTATGCAAGCACATTCTCATTCAAAGTTGCAAGTTACTATGTAGGAACAAGTTTGTATAGGTATTTCAAAGATGCCCAGAACTGAGCTAAACTTGGTATGTGTCCAACCTCTAGAAATAACTTCATGCCACAACTCCCTTACTTCCAGCTAGTAAGGATCACATAATTCCTAACAAAGTTTTGACACAGATTCCCAATTCAGGCATTCAGAACATATAGCACGTTGCTGTAAGCAATCACATTCTCATTCAAAGTTGCAAGTTACTATGTAGGAACAAGTTTGTATAGGTATTTCAAAGATGCCCAGAACTGAGCTAAACGTTGTATGTCTCCAACTCCTAGAAATATCTTCATGCCCCATCTCCCTTACTTCCAGCTAGTAAGGATCACATAATTCCTAACAAAGTTTTGACACAGATTCCCAATTCGGGCATTCAGAACATATAGCACGTTGCTGTAAGCAAGCACATTCTCATTCAAAGTTGCAAGTTACTATGTAGGAACAAGTTTGTATAGGTATTTCAAAGATGCCCAGAACTGAGCTAAACTTGGTATGTCTCCAACTCCTAGAAATAACTTCATGCCCCATTTCCCTTACTTCCAGCTAGTAAGGATCACATAATTCCTAACAAAGATTTGAGACAGATTCCCAATTCGGGCATTCAGAACATGTAGCAAGTTGCTGTAAGCAAGCACATTCAATTCAAAGTTGCAAGTTACTATGTAGGAACAAGTTTGTATGGGTATTTCAAAGATGCCCAGAATTGAGCTAAACTTGGTATGTCTCCAACTCATAGAAATAACTTCATGCCCCATCTCCCTTACTTGCATCTAGTAAGGATCACATAATTCCTAACAAAGTTTTGACACAGATTCCCAATTTGGCCATTCAGAACATATAGCACGTTGCTGTAAGCAAGCACATTCTCATTCAAAGTTGCAAGTTACTATGTAGGAACAAGTTTGTATAGGTATTTCAAAGATGCCCAGAACTGAGCTAAACGTTGTATGTCTCCAACTCCTAGAAATATCTTCATGCCCCATTTCCCTTACTTCCAGCTAGTAAGGATCACATAATTCCTAACAAAGTTTTGACACAGATTCCCAATTCGGGCATTCAGAACATATAGCACGTTGCTGTAAGCAAGCACATTCTCATTGAAAGTTGCAAGTTACTATGTAGGAACAAGTTTGTATAGGTATTTCAAAGATGCCCAGAACTGAGCTAAACGTTGTATGTCTCCAACTCCTAGAAATATCTTCATGCCCCATCTCCCTTACTTCCAGCTAGTAAGGATCACATAATTCCTAACAAAGTTTTGACACAGATTCCCAATTCGGGCATTCAGAACATATAGCACGTTGCTGTAAGCAAGCACATTCTCATTCAAAGTTGCAAGTTACTATGTAGGAACAAGTTTGCTTAGGTATTTCAAAGATGCCCAGAACTGAGCTAAACGTTGTATGTCTCCAACTCCTAGAAATAACTTCATGCCCCATCTCCCTTACTTCCAGCTAGTAAGGATCACAAAATTCCTAACAAAGTTTTGACACAGATTCCCAATTCGGGCATTCAGAACATATAGCACGTTGCTGTAAGCAAGCACATTCTCATTCAAGGTTGCAAGTTAATATGTAGGAACAAGTTTGTATAGGTAATTCAAAGATGCCCAGAACTGAGCTAAACTTGGTATGTCTCCAACTCCTAGAAATAACTTCATGCCCCATCTCCCTTACTTCCAGCTAGTAAGGATCACATAATTCCTAACAAAATTTTGACACAGATTCCCAATTCGGGCATTCAGAACATGTAGCACGTTGCTGTAAGCAAGCACATTCTCATTCAAAGTTGCAAGTTACTATGTAGGAACAAGTTTGTATAGGTATTTCAAAGATGTCCAGAACTGAGCTAAACTTGGTATGTGTCCAACCTCTAGAAATAACATCATGCCCCAACTCCCTTACTTCCAGCTAGTAAGGATCACATAATTCCTAACAAAGATTTGACACAGATTCCCAATTCGGGCAATCAGAACATATAGCAAGTTGCTGTAAGCAAGCACATTCTCATTCAAAGTTGCAAGTTACTATGTAGGAACAAGTTTGTATAGGTATTTCAAAGATGCCCAGAACTGAGCTAAACTTGGTATGTCTCCAACTCCTAGAAATAACTTCATGCCCCATCTCCCTTACTTCCAGCTAGTAAGGATCACATAATTCCTAACAAAGTTTTGACACAGATTCCCAATTCGGGCATTCAGAACATGTAGCACGTTGCTGTAAGCAAGCACATTCAATTCAATGTTGCAAATTACTATGTAGGAACAAGTTTGTATAGGTATTTCAAAGATGCCCAGAATTGAGCTAAACTTGGTATTTCTCCAACTCCTAGAAATAACTTCATGCCCCATCTCCTTTACTTCCATCTAGTAAGGATCACATAATTTCTAACAAAGTTTTGACACAGATTCCCAATTCGGGCATACAGAACATATAGCACGTTGCTGTAAGCAAGCACATTCTCATTCAAAGTTGCAAGTTACTAAGTAGGAACAAGTTTGTAAAGGTATTTCAAAGATGCCCAGAACTGAGCTAAACTTGGTATGTCTCCAACTCCTAGAAATAACTTCATGCCCCATCACCCTTACTTCCAGCTAGTAAGGATCACATAATTCCTAACAAAGATTTGACACAGATTCCCAATTCGGGCATTCAGAACATATAGCACATTGCTGTAAGCAAGCACATTCTCATTCAAAGTTGCAAGTTACTATGTAGGAACAAGTTTGTATAGGTATTTCAAAGATGCCCAGACCTGAGCTAAACGTTGTATGTCTCCAACTCCTAGAAATAACTACATGCCCCATCTCCCTTACTTCCAGCTAGTAAGGATCACAAAATTTCTAACAAAGTTTTGACACAGATTCCCAATTCGGTCATTCAGAACATATAGCACGTTGCTGTAAGCAAGCACATTCTCATTCAAAGTTGCAAGTTACTATGTAGGAACAAGTTTGTATAGGAATTTCAAAGATGCCCAGAACTGAGCTAAACGTTGTATGCCTCCAACTCCTAGAAATAACTTCATGCCCAATCTCCCTTACTTTCAGCTAGTAAGGATCACATAATTCCTAACAAACTTTTGACACAGATTCCCAATTCGGGCATTCAGAACATATAGCACGTTGATGTAAGCAAGCATATTCTCATTCAAAGTTGCAAGTTACTATGTAGGAACAAGTTTGTATAGGTATTTCAAAGATACCCAGAACTGAGCTAAACTTGGTATGTCTCCAACTCCTAGAAATAACTTCATGCCCCATCTCCCTTACATCCAGCTAGTAAGGATCACATAATTCCTAACAAAGTTTTGACACAGATTCCCAATTCGGGCATTCAGAACATGTAGCAAGTTGCTGTAAGCAAGCACATTCAATTCAAAGTTGCAAGTTACTATGTAGGAACAAGTTTGTATAGGTATTTCAAAGATGCCCAGAACTGAGCTAAACGTTGTATGTCTCCAACTCCTAGAAATAACTTCATGCCCCATCTCGCTTACTTCGAGCTAGTAAGGATCACATAATTTCTAACAAAGTTTTGACACAGATTCCCAATTCTGGCATTCAGAACATATAGCACGTTGCTGTAAGCAAGCACATTCTCATTCAAAGTTGCAAGTTACTATGTAGGAACAAGTTTGTATAGGTATTTCAAAGATGCCCAGAACTGAGCTAAACGTTGTATGTCTCCAACTCCTAGAAATAACTTCATGCCCCACCACCCTTACTTCCAGCTAGTAAGGATCACATAATTCCTAACAAAGATTTGACACAGATTCCCAATTCGGGCATTCAGAACATATAGCACGTTGCTGTAAGCAAGCACATTCTCATTCAAAGTTGCAAGTACTTGTAGGAACAAGTTTGTATAGGTATTTCAAAGATGCCCAGAACTGAGCTAAAAGTTGTATGTCTCCAACTCCTAGAAATAACTTCATTCCGCATCTCACTTACTTCCAGCTAGTAAGGATCACATAATTTCTAACAAATTTTTGACACAGATTCCCAATCCGGGCATTCAGAACATATAGCACGTTGCTGTAAGCAAGCACATTCTCATTCAAAGTTGCAAGTTACTATATAGGAACAAGTTTGTAAAGGTATTTCAAAGATGCCCAGAACTGAGCTAAACTTGGTATGTCTCCAACTCCTAGAAATAACTTCATGCCCCATTTCCCTTACTTCCAGCTAGTAAGGATCACATAATTCCTAACAAAGATTTGACACAGATTCCCAATTCGGGCATTCAGAACATGTAGCAAGTTGCTGTAAGCAAGCACATTCAATTCAAAGTTGCAAGTTACTATGTAGGAACAAGTTTGTATGGGTATTTCAAAGATGCCCAGAATTGAGCTAAACTTGGTATGTCTCCAACTCATAGAAATAACTTCATGCCCCATCTCCCTTACTTGCATCTAGTAAGGATCACATAATTCCTCACAAAGTTTTGACACAGATTCCCAATTTGGCCATTCAGAACATATAGCACGTTGCTGTAAGAAAGCACATTCTCATTCAAAGTTGCAAGTTACTATGTAGGAACAAGTTTGTAAAGGTATTTCAAAGATGCCCAGAACTGAGCTAAACGTTGTATGTCTCCAACTCCTAGAAATTACTTCATGCCCCATCACCCTTACTTCCAGCTAGTAAGGATCACATAATTCCTAACAAGTTTTGACACAGATTCCCAATTCGGGCATTCAGAAGATGTAGCACGTTGCTGTAAGCAAGCACATTCTCATTCAAAGTTGCAAGTTACTATGTAGGAACAAGTTTGTATAGGTATTTCAAAGATGCCCAGAATTCAGCTAAACTTGGTATGTCTCCAACTCCTAGAAATAACTTCATGGCCCATCTCCCTTACTTCCATCTAGTAAGGATCACATAATTCCTAACAAAGTTTTGAAACAGATTCCCAATTCGGGCATTCAGAACATATAGCACGTTGATGTAAGCAAGCACATTCTCATTCAAAGTTGCAAGTTACTAAGTAGGAACAAGTTTGTAAAGGTATTTCAAAGATGCCCAGAACTGAGCTAAACTTGGTATGTCTCCAACTCATAGAAATAACTTCATGCCCCATCACCCTTACTTCCAGCTAGTAAGGATCACATAATTCCTAACAAAGTTTTGACACAGATTCCCAATTCGGACATTCAGAAGATGTAGCAATTTGCTGTAAGCAAGCACATTCTCATTCAAAGTTGCAAGTTACTATGTAGGAACAAGTTTGTATAGGTATTTCAAAGATGCCCAGAACTGAGCTAAACGTTGTATGTCTCCAACTCCTAGAAATAACTTCATGCCCCATCTCCCTTACTTCCAGCTAGTAAGGATCACATAATTCCTGACAAAGTTTTGCCACAGATTCCCAATTCGGGCATTCAGAACATATAGCACGTTGCTGTAAGCAAGCACATTCTCATTCAAAGTTGCAAGTTACTATGTAGGAACAAGTTTGAATAGGTATTTCAAAGATGCCCAGAACTGAGCTAAACTTGGTATGTGTCCAACCTCTAGAAATAACTTCATGCCCAATCTCCCTTACTTCCAGCTAGTAAGGATCACATAATTCCTAAAAAAGTTTTGACACAGATTCCCAATTCGGGCATTCAGAACATATAGCACGTTGCTGTAAGCAAGCACATTCTCATTCAAAGTTGCAAGTTACTATGTAGGAACAAGTTTGTATAGGTATTTCAAAGATGCCCAGAACTGAGCTAAACGTTGTATGTCTCCAACTCCTCGAAATAACTTCATGCCCCATCTCCCTTACTTCCAGCTAGTAAGGATCACAAAATTCCTAACAAAGTTTTGACACAGATTCCCAATTCGGGCATTCAGAACATATAGCACGTTGCTGTAAGCAAGCACATTCTCATTCAAAGTTGCAAGTTACTATGTAGGAACAAGTTTGCATAGGTATTTCAAAGATGACCAGAACTGAGCTAAACGTTGTATGTCTCCAACTCCTAGAAATAACTTCATGCCCCATCTCCCTTACTTCCAGCTAGTAAGGATCACAAAATTCCTAACAAAGTTTTGACACAGATTCCCAATTCGGGCATTCAGAACATAGAGCACGTTGCTGTAAGCAAGCACATTCTCATTCATGGTTGCAAGTTATATATGTAGGAACAAGTTTGTATAGGTATTTCAAAGATGCCCAGAACTGAGCTAAACTTGGTATGTCTCCAACTCCTAGAAATAACTTCATGCCCCATCTCCCTTACTTCCAGCTAGTAAGGATCACATAATTCCTAACAAAGTTTTGACACAGATTCCCAATTCGGGCATTCAGAACATATAGCACGTTGCTGTAAGCAAGCACATTCTCATTCAAAGTTGCAAATTACTAAGTAGGAACAAATTTGTAAAGGTATTTCAAAGATGCCCAGAACTGAGCTAAACTTGGTATGTCTCCAACTCCTAGAAATAACATCATGCCCCATCACCCTTACTTCCAGCTAGTAAGGATCGCATAATTCCTAACAAAGTTTTGACACAGATTCCCAATTCGGGAATTCAGAACATGTAGCACGTTGCTGTAAGCAAGCAAGTTCTCATTCAAAGTTGCAAGTTACTATGTAGGAACAAGTTTGTATAGGTATTTCAAAGATGCCCAGAACTGAGCTAAACGTTGTATGTCTCCAACTCCTAGAAATAACTTCATGCCCCAATACCCTTACTTCCAGCTAGTAAGGATCACATAATTCCTAACAAAGTTTTGACACAGACTCCCAATTCGGGCATTCAGAACATATAGCACGTTGCTGTAAGCAAGCACATTCTCATTCAAAGTTGTAAGTTAATATGTAGGAACAAGTTTGTATAGGTATTTCAAAGATGCCAAGAACTGAGCTAAACTTGGTATGTGTCCAACTCCTAGAAATAACTTCATGCCCCATCTCCATTACTTCCAGCTAGTAAGGATCACATAAATCCTAACAAAGATTTGACACAGATTCCCAATTCGGGCATTCAGAACATGTAGCACGTTACTGTAAGCAAGCACATTCTCATTCAAAGTTGCAAGTTACTATGTAGAAACAAGTTTGTATAGGTATTTCAAAGATGCCCAGAACTGAGCTAAACTTGGTATGTCTCCAACTCCTAGAAATAACTTCATGCCCCAACTCCCTTACTTCCAGCTAGTAAGGATCACATAAATTCTAACAAAGTTTTGACACAGATTCCCAATTCGGGCATTCAGAACATATAGCACGTTGCTGTAAGCAAGCACATTCTCATTCAAAGTTGCAAGTTACTAAGTAGGAACAAGTTTGTAAAGGTATTTCAAAGATGCCCAGAACTGAGCTAAACTTGGTATGTCTCCAACTCCTAGAAATAACTTCATGCCCCATCACCCTTACTTCCAGCTAGTAAGGATCACATAATTCCTGACAAAGTTTTGCCACAGATTCCCAATTCGGGCATTCAGAACATATAGCACGTTGCTGTAAGCAAGCACATTCTCATTCAAAGTTGCAAGTTACTATGTAGGAACAAGTTTGAATAGGTATTTCAAAGATGCCCAGAACTGAGCTAAACTTGGTATGTGTCCAACCTCTAGAAATAACTTCATGCCCAATCTCCCTTACTTCCAGCTAGTAAGGATCACATAATTCCTAAAAAAGTTTTGACACAGATTCCCAATTCGGGCATTCAGAACATATAGCACGTTGCTGTAAGCAAGCACATTCTCATTCAAAGTTGCAAGTTACTATGTAGGAACAAGTTTGTATAGGTATTTCAAAGATGCCCAGAACTGAGCTAAACTTTGTATGTCTCCAACTCCTCGAAATAACTTCATGCCCCATCTCCCTTACTTCCAGCTAGTAAGGATCACAAAATTCCTAACAAAGTTTTGACACAGATTCCCAATTCGGGCATTCAGAACATATAGCACGTTGCTGTAAGCAAGCACATTCTCATTCAAAGTTGCAAGTTACTATGTAGGAACAAGTTTGCATAGGTATTTCATAGATGCCCAGAACTGAGCTAAACGTTGTATGTCTCCAACTCCTAGAAATAACTTCATGCCCCATCTCCCTTACTTCCAGCTAGTAAGGATCACAAAATTCCTAACAAAGTTTTGACACAGATTCCCAATTCGGGCATTCAGAACATAGAGCACGTTGCTGTAAGCAAGCACATTCTCATTCAAGGTTGCAAGTTAATATGTAGGAACAAGTTTGTATAGGTATTTCAAAGATGCCCAGAACTGAACTAAACTTGGTATGTCTCCAACTCCTAGAAATAACTTCATGCCCCATCTCCCTTACTTCCAGCTAGTAAGGATCACATAATTCCTAACAAAGATTTGACACAGATTCCCAATTCGGGCATTCAGAACATATAGCAAGTTGCTGTAAGCAAGCACATTCTCATTCAAAGTTGCAAGTTACTATGTAGGAACAAGTTTGTATAGGTATTTCAAAGATGCCCAGAACTGAGCTAAACTTGGTATGTCTCCAACTCCTAGAAATAACTTCATGCCCCATCTCCCTTACTTCCAGCTTGTAAGGATCACATAATTCCTAACAAAGTTTTGACACAGATTCCCAATTCGGGCATTCAGAACATGTAGCACGTTGCTGTAAGCAAGCACATTCAATTCAAAGTTGCAAGTTACTATGTAGGAACAAGTTTGTATAGAAATTTCAAAGATGCCCAGAATTGAGCTAAACTTGGTATTTCTCCAACTCCTAGAAATAACTTCATGCCCCATCTCCTTTACTTCCAGCTAGTAAGGATCACATAATTTCTAACAAAGTTTTGACACAGATTCCCAATTCGGGCATTCAGAACATATAGCACATTGCTGTAAGCAAGCACATTCTCATTCAAAGTTGCAAGTTATTATGTAGGAACAAGTTTGTATAGGTATTTCAAAGATGCCCAGACCTGAGCTAAACGTTGTATGTCTCCAACTCCTAGAAATAACTACATGCCCCATCTCCCTTACTTCCAGCTAGTAAGGATCACAAAATTTCTAACAAAGTTTTGACACAGATTCCCAATTCGTTCGTTCAGAACATATAGCACGTTGCTGTAAGCAAGCACATTCTCATTCAAAGTTGCAAGTTACTAAGTAGGAACAAATTTGTAAAGGTATTTCAAAGATGCCCAGAACTGAGCTAAACTTGGTATGTCTCCAACTCCTAGAAATAACATCATGCCCCATCACACTTACTTCCAGCTAGTAAGGATCACATAATTCCTAACAAAGTTTTGACACAGATTCCCAATTCGAGAATTCAGAACATGTAGCACGTTGCTGTAAGCAAGCAAGTTCTCATTCAAAGTTGCAAGTTACTATGTAGGAACAAGTTTGTATAGGTATTTCAAAGATGCCCAGAACTGAGCTAAACGTTGTATGTCTCCAACTCCTCGAAATAACTTCATGCCCCATCTCCCTTACTTCCAGCTAGTAAGGATCACAAAATTCCTAACAAAGTTTTGACACAGATTCCCAATTCGGGCATTCAGAACATATAGCACGTTGCTGTAAGCAAGCACATTCTCATTCAAAGTTGCAAGTACTGTGTAGGAACAAGTTTGTATAGGTATTTCAAAGATGCCCAGAACTGAGCTAAACGTTGTATGTCTCCAACTCCTAGAAATAACTTCATGCCCCATCTCGCTTACTTCCAGCTAGTAAGGATCACATAATTTCTAACAAAGTTTTGACACAGATTCCCAATTCGGGCATTCAGAACATATAGCACGTTGCTGTAAGCAAGCACATTCTCATTCAAAGTTGCAATTTACTATGTAGGAACAAGTTTGTATAGGTATTTCAAAGATGCCCAGAACTGAGCTAAACGTTGTATGTCTCCAACTCCTAGAAATAACTTCATGCCCCATCACCCTTACTTCCAGCTAGTAAGGATCACATAATTCCTAACAAATTTTTGACACAGATTCCCAATTCGGGCATTCAGAACATATAGCACGTTGCTGTAAGCAAGCACATTCTCATTCAAAGTTGCAAGTTACTAAGTAGGAACAAATTTGTAAAGGTATTTCAAAGATGCCCAGAACTGAGCTAAACTTGGTATGTCTCCAACTCCTAGAAATAACATCATGCCCCATCACCCTTACTTCCAGCTAGTAAGGATCACATAATTCCTAACAAAGTTTTGACACAGATTCCCAATTCGAGAATTCAGAACATGTAGCACGTTGCTGTAAGCAAGCAAGTTCTCATTCAAAGTTGCAAGTTACTATGTAGGAACAAGTTTGTATAGGTATTTCAAAGATGCCCAGAACTGAGCTAAACGTTGTATGTCTCCAACTCCTCGAAATAACTTCATGCCCCATCTCCCTTACTTCCAGCTAGTAAGGATCACAAAATTCCTAACAAAGTTTTGACACAGATTCCCAATTCGGGCATTCAGAACATATAGCACGTTGCTGTAAGCAAGTACATTCTCATTCAAAGTTGCAAGTTACTACGTAGGAACAAGTTTGTATAGGTATTTCAAAGATGCCCAGAACTGAGCTAAACTTGGTATGTGTCCAACCTCTAGAAATAACTTCATGCCCCAACTCACTTATTTCCAGCTAGTAAGGATCACATAATTCCTAACAAAGTTTTGACACAGATTCCCAATTCGGGCATTCAGAACATATAGCACGTTGCTGTAAGCAAGCACATTCTCATTCAAAGTTGCAAGTTACTATGTAGGAACAAGTTTGTATAGGTATTTCAAAGATGCCCAGAACTGAGCTAAAAGTTGTATGTCTCCAACTCCTAGAAATATCTTCATGCCCCATCTCCCTTACTTCCAGCTAGTAAGGATCACATAATTCCTAACAAAGTTTTGACACAGATTCCCAATTCGGGCATTCAGAACATATAGCACGTTGCTGTAAGCAAGCACATTCTCATTCAAAGTTGCAAGTTACTATGTAGGAACAAGTTTGCATAGGTATTTCAAAGATGCCCAGAACTGAGCTAAACTTGGTATGTGTCCAACCTCCTGAAATAACTTCATGCCCAAACTCCCTTACTTCCAGCTAGTAAGGATCACATAATTCCTAAAAAAGTTTTGACACAGATTCCCAATTCGGGCATTCAGAACATATAGCACGTTGCTGTAAGCAAGCACATTCTCATTCAAAGTTGCAAGTTACTATGTAAGAACAAGTTTGTATAGGTATTTCAAAGATGCCCAGAACTGAGCTAAACGTTGTATGTCTCCAAATCCTCGAAATAACTTCATGCCCCATCTCCCTTACTTCCAGCTAGTAAGGATCACAAAATTCCTAACAAAGTTTTGACACAGATTCCCAATTCGGGCATTCAGAACATATAGCACGTTGCTGTAAGCAAGCACATTCTCATTCAAAGTTGCAAGTTACTACGTAGGAACAAGTTTGTATAGGTATTTCAAAGATGCCCAGAACTGAGCTAAACTTGGTATGTGTCCAACCTCTAGAAATAACTTCATGCCCCAACTCCCTTACTTCCAGCTAGTAAGGATCACATAATTCCTAACAAAGTTTTGACACAGATTCCCAATTCGGGCATTCAGAACATATAGCAAGTTGCTGTAAGCAAGCACATTCTCATTCAAAGTTACAAGTTACTATGTAGGAACAAGTTTGTATAGGTATTTCAAAGATGCCCAGAACTGAGCTAAACGTTGTATGACTCCAACTCCAGAAATAACTTCATGCCCCATCTCCCTTACTTCCAGCTAGTAAGGATCACATAATTCCTAACAAAATTTTGACACAGATTCCCAATTCGGGCATTCAGAACATATAGCACGTTGCTGTAAGCAAGCACATTCTCATTCAAAGTTGCAAGTTACTATGTAGGAACAAGTTTGTATAGGTATTTCAAAGATGCCCAGAACTGAGCTAAACTTTGTATGTCTCCAACTCCTAGAAATAACTTCATGCCCCATCTCCCTTACTTCCAGCTAGTAAGGATCACATAATTCCTAACAAAGTTTTGACACAGATTCCCAATTCGGGCATTCAGAACATATAGCACGTTGCTTTAAGCAAGCACATTCTCATTCAAAGTTGCAAGTTACTATGTAGGAACAAGTTTGTATAGGTATTTCAAAGATGCCCAGAACTGAGCTAAACTTGGTATGTGTCCAACCTCTAGAAATAACTTCATGCCCCAACTCCCTTACTTCCAGCTAGTAAGGATCACATAATTCCTAACAAAGATTTGACACAGATTCCCAATTGGGGCATTCAGAACATATAGCACGTTCCTGTAACAATGACATTCTCATTCAAAGTTGCAAGTTACTATGTAGGAACAAGTTTGTATAGGTATTTCAAAGATGCCCAGAACTGAGCTAAACGTTGTATGTCTCCAACTCCTAGAAATATCTTCATGCCCCATCTCCCTTACTTCCAGCTAGTAAGGATCACATAATTCCTAACAAAGTTTTGACACAGATTCCCAATTCGGGCATTCAGAACATATAGCACGTTGCTGTAAGCAAGCACATTCTCATTCAAAGTTGCAAGTTACTATGTAGGAACAAGTTTGTATAGGTATTTCAAAGATGCCCAGAACTGAGCTAAACGTTGTATGTCACCAACTCCTAGAAATATCTTCATGCCCCATCTCCCTTACTTCCAGCTAGTAAGGATCACATAATTCCTAACAAAGTTTTGACACAGATTCCCAATTCGGGCATTCAGAACATATAGCACGTTGCTGTAAGCAAGCACATTCTCATTCAAAGTTGCAAGTTACTATGTAGGAACAAGTTTGCATAGGTATTTCAAAGATGCCCAGAACTGAGCTAAACGTTGTATGTCTCCAACTCCTAGAAATAACTTCATGCCCCATCTCCCTTACTTCCAGCTAGTAAGGATCACAAAATTCCTAACAAAGTTTTGACACAGATTCCCAATTCGGGCATTCAGAACATATAGCACGTTGCTGTAAGCAAGCACATTCTCATTCAAAGTTGCAAGTTACTATGTAGGAACAAGTTTGTATAGGTATTTCAAAGATGCCCAGAACTGAGCTAAACGTTGTATGTCTCCAACTCCTAGAAATAACTACATGCCCCATCTCCCTTACTTCCAGCTAGTAAGGATCACATAATTCCTAACAAAGTTTTGACACAGATTCCCAATTCGGGCATTCAGAACATATAGCACGTTGCTGTAAGCAAGCACATTCTCATTCAAAGTTGCAAGTACCATGTAGGAACAAGTTTGTATAGGTATTTCAAAGATGCCCAGAACTGAGCTAAACGTTGTATGTCTCCAACTCCTAGAAATAACTTCATGCCCCATCTCACTTACTTCCAGCTAGTAAGGATCACATAATTTCCAACAAAGTTTTGACACAGATTCCCAAATCGGGCATTCAGAACATATAGCACGTTGCTGTAAGCAAGCACATTCTCATTCAAAGTTGCAAGTTACTATGTAGGAACAAGTTTGTATAGGTATTTCAAAGATGCCCAGAACTGACCTAAACGTTGTATGTCTCCAACTTCTAGAAATAACTTCATGCCCAATCTCCCTTACTTTCAGCTAGTAAGAATCACACAATTTCTAACAAAGTTTTGACACAGATTCCCAATTCGGGCATTCAGAACATATAGCACGTTGCTCTAAGCAAGCACATTCTCATTCAAAGTTGCAAGTTACTATGTAGGAACAAGTTTGTATAGGTATTTCAAAGATGCCCAGAACTGAGCTAAACTTGGTATGTCTCCAACTCCTAGAAATAACTTCATGCCCCATCTCCCTTACTTCCAGCTAATAAGGATCACATAATTCCTAACAAAGTTTTGACACAGATTCCCAATTCGGGCATTCAGAACATATAGCACGTTGCTGTAAGCAAGCACATTCTCATTCAAAGTTGCAAGTTACTATGTAGGAACAAGTCGTATAGGTATTTCAAAGTTGCCCAGAACTGAGCTAAACTTGGTATGTGTCCAACTCCTCGAAATAACTTCATGCCCCAACTCCCTTACTTCCAGCTAGTTAGGATCCCATAATTCCTAACAAAGTTTTGACACAGATTCCCAATTCGGGCATTCAGAACATATAGCACGTTGCTGTAAGCAAGCACATTCTCATTCAAAGTTGCAAGTTACTATGTAGGAACAAGTTTGTATAGGTATTTCAAAGATACCCAGAACTGAGCTAAACTTGGTATGTGTCCAACTCCTAGAAGTACCTTCATACCACCTCTCCCTTACTTCCAGCTAGTAAGGATCACATAATTCCTAACAAAATTTGACACAGATTCCCAATTCGGGCATTCAGAACATATAGCACGTTGCTGTAAGCAATCACATTCTCATTCAAAGTTGCAAGTTACTATGTAGGAACAAGTTTGTATAGGTATTTCAAAGATGCCCAGAACTGAGCTAAACGTTGTATGTCTCCAACTCCTAGAAATAACTTCATGCCCCATCACCCTTACTTCCAGCTAGTAAGGATCACATAATTCCTGACAAAGTTTTGACACAGATTCCCAATTCGGGCATTCAGAACATATAGCACGTTGCTGTAAGCAAGACATTCTCATTCAAAGTTGCAAGTTACTAAGTAGGAACAAATTTGTAAAGGTATTTCAAAAATGCCCAGAACTGAGCTAAACTTGGTATGTCTCCAACTCCTAGAAATAACATCATGCCCCATCACCCTTTCTTCCAGCTAGTAAGGATCACATAATTCCTAACAAGGTTTTGACACAGATTCCCAATTCGGGAATTCAGAACATGTAGCACGTTGCTGTAAGCAAGCAAGTTCTCATTCAAAGTTGCAAGTTACTATGTAGGAACAAGTTTGTATAGGTATTTCAAAGATGCCCAGAACTGAGCTAAACGTTGTATGTCTCCAACTCCTAGAAATATCTTCATGCCCCATCTCCCTTACTTCCAGCTAGTAAGGATCACATAATTCCTAACAAAGTTTTGACACAGATTCCCAATTCGGGCATTCAGAACATATAGCACGTTGCTGTAAGCAAGCACATTCTCATTCAAAGATGCAAGTACCATGTAGGAACAAGTTTGTATAGGTATTTCAAAGATGCCCAGAACTGAGCTAAACGTTGTATGTCTCCAACTCCTAGAAATAACTTCATGCCCCATCTCACTTACTTCCAGCTAGTAAGGATCACATAATTTCCAACAAAGTTTTGACACAGATTCCCAAATCGGGCATTCAGAACATATAGCACGTTGCTGTAAGCAAGCACATTCTCATTCATAGTTGCAAGTTACTATGTAGGAACAAGTTTGTTTAGGTATTTCAAAGATGCCCAGAACTGACCTAAACGTTGTATGTCTCCAACTTCTAGAAATAACTCCATGCCCAATCTCCCTTACTTTCAGCTAGTAAGAATCACACAATTTCTAAAAAAGTTTTGACACAGATTCCCAATTCGGGCATTCAGAACATATAGCACGTTGCTGTAAGCAAGCACATTCTCATTCAAAGTTGCAAGTTACTATGTAGGAACAAGTTTGTATAGGTATTTCAAAGATGCCCAGAACTGACCTAAACGTTGTATGTCTCCAACTTCTAGAAATAACTTCATGCCCAATCTCCCTTACTTTCAGCTAGTAAGAATCACACAATTTCTAACAAAGTTTTGACACAGATTCCCAATTCGGGCTTTCAGAACATATAGCACGTTGATGTAAGCAAGCACATTCTCATTCAAAGTTGCAAGTTACTATGTAGGAACAAGTTTGTATAGGTATTTCAAAGATTCCCAGAACTGAGCTAAACTTGGTATGTCTCCAACTCCTAGAAATAACTTCATGCCCCATCTCCCTTACTTCCAGCTAGTAAGCATCACATAATTCCTAACAAAGTTTTGACACAGATTCCCAATTCGGGCATTCAGAACATATAGCACGTTGCTGTAAGCAAGCACATTCTCATTCAAAGTTGCAAGTTACTATGTAGGAACAAGTTTGTATAGGTATTTCAAAGTTGCCCAGAACTGAGCTAAACTTGGTATGTGTCCAACTCCTCGAAATAACTTCATGCCCCAACTCCCTTACTTCCAGCTAGTAAGGATCCCATAATTCCTAACAAAGTTTTGACACAGATTCCCAATTCGGGCATTCAGAACATATAGCACGTTGCTGTAAGCAAGCACATTCTCATTCAAAGTTGCAAGTTACTATGTAGGAACAAGTTTGTATAGGTATTTCAAAGATGCCCAGAACTGAGCTAAACTTGGTATGTGTCCAACTCCTAGAAATACCTTCATACCACCTCTCCCTTACTTCCAGCTAGTAAGGATCACATAATTCCTAACAAAATTTGACACAGATTCCCAATTCGGGCATTCAGAACATATAGCACGTTGCTGTAAGCAATCACATTCTCATTCAAAGTTGCAAGTTACTATGTAGGAACAAGTTTGTATAGGTATTTCAAAGATGCCCAGAACTGAGCTAAACGTTGTATGTCTCCAACTCCTAGAAATAACTTCATGCCCCATCACCCTTACTTCCAGCTAGTAAGGATCACATAATTCCTAACAAAGATTTGACACAGATTCCCAATTCGGGCATTCAGAACATATAGCACGTTGCTGTAAGCAAGCACATTCTCATTCATAGTTGCAAGTACTATGTAGGAACAAGTTTGTATAGGTATTTCAAAGATGCCCAGAACTGAGCTAAACGTTGTATGTCTCCAACTCCTAGAAATAACTTCATGCCCCATCTCACTTACTTCCAGCTAGTAAGGATCACATAATTTCTAACAAAGTTTTGACACAGATTCCCAATTCGGGCATTCAGAACATATAGCACGTTGCTGTAAGCAAGCACATTCTCATTCAAAGTTGCAAGTTACTAAGTAGGAACAAGTTTGTAAAGGTATTTCAAAGATGCCCACAACTGAGCTAAACTTGGTATGTCTCCAACTCCTAGAAATAACTTCATGCCCCATCACCCTTACTTCCAGCTAGTAAGGATCACATAATTCCTAACTAAGTTTTGACACAGATTCTCAATTCGGGCATTAAGAACATGTAGCAAGTTGCTGTAAGCAAGCACATTCAATTCAAAGTTGCAAGTTATTATGTAGGAACAAGATTGTATAGGTATTTCAAAGATGCCCAGAATTGAGCTAAACTTGGTATGTCTCCAACTCCTAGAAATAACTTCATGCCCCATCTCCCTTACTTCCATCTAGTAAGGATCACATAATTCCTAACAAAGTTTTGACACAGATTCCCAATTCGGGCATTCAGAACATATAGCACGTTGCTGTAAGCAAGCACATTCTCATTCAAAGTTGCAAGTTACTAAGTAGGAATAAGTTTGTAAAGGTATTTCAAAGATGCCCAGAACTGAGCTAAACTTGGTATGTCTCAAACTCCTAGAAATAACTTCATGCCCCATCACCCTTACTTCCAGCTAGTAAAGATCACATAATTCCTAACAAAGATTTGACACAGATTCCCAATTCGGGCATTCAGAACATATAGCACATTGCTGTAAGCAAGCACATTCTCATTCAAAGTTGCAAGTTACTATGTAGGAACAAGTTTGTATAGGTATTTCAAAGATGCCCAGAACTGAGCTAAACGTTGTTTGTCTCCAACTCCTAGAAATAACTACATGCCCCATCTCCCTTACTTCCAGCTAGTAAGGATCACATAATTTCTAACAAAGTTTTGACACAGATTCCCAATTCGGGCATTCAGAACATATAGCACGTTGCTGTAAGCAAGCACATTCTCATTCAAAGTTGCAAGTAACTATGTAGGAACAAGTTTGTATAGGAATTTCAAAGATGCCCAGAACTGAGCTAAACGTTGTATGTCTCCAACTCCTAGAAATAACTTCATGCCCAATCTCCCTTACTGCCAGCTAGTAAGGATCACATAATTCCTAACAAAGTTTTGACACAGATTCCCAATTCGGGCATTCAGAACATATAGCACGTTGCTGTAAGCAAGCACATTCTCATTCAAAGTTGTAAGTTACTATGTAGAAACAAGTTTGTATAGGTATTTCAAAGATGCCCAGAACTGAGCTAAACTTGGTATGTGTCCAACTGCTAGAAATAACTTCATGCCCCATCTCACTTACTTCCAGCTAGTAAGGATCACATAATTCCTAACAAAGATTTGACACAGATTCCCAATTCGGGCATTCAGAACATATAGCAAGTTGCTGTAAGCAAGCACATTCTCATTCAAAGTTGCAAGTTACTATGTAGGAACAAGTTTGTATAGGTATTTCAAAGATGCCCAGAACTGAGCTAAACTTTGTATGTCTCCAATTCCTAGAAATAACTTCATGACCCATCTCACTTACTTCCAGCTAGTAAGGATCACATAATTTCTAAAAAAGTTTTGACACAGATTCCTAATTCAGGCATTCAGAACATATAGCACGTTGCTGTAAGCAAGCACATTCTCATTCAAAGTTGCAAGTTACTGTGTAGGAACAAGTTTGTATAGGAATTTCAAAGATGCCCAGAACTGAGCTAAACGTTGTATGTCTCCAACTCCTAGAAATAACTTCATGTCCAATCTCCCTTACTTCCTGCTAGTAAGGATCACATAATTCCTAACAAAGTTTTGACACAGATTCCCAATTCGGGCATTCAGAACATATAGCACGTTGATGTAAGCAAGCACATTCTCATTCAAAGTTGCAAGTTACTATGTAGGAACAAGTTTGTATAGGTATTTCAAAGATGCCCAGAACTGAGCTAAACTTGGTATGTGTCCAACTCCTAGAAATAACTTCATGCCCCATCTCACTTACTTCCAGCTAGTAAGGATCACATAATTCCTAACAAAGATTTGACACAGATTCCCAATTCGGGCATTCAGAACATATAGCAAGTTGCTGTAAGCAAGCACATTCTCATTCAAAGTTGCAAGTTACTATGTAGGAACAAGTTTGTATAGGTATTTCAAAGATGCCCAGAACTGAGCTAAACTTTGTATGTCTCCAATTCCTAGAAATAACTTCATGCCCCATCTCACTTACTTCCAGCTAGTAAGGATCACATAATTTCTAAAAAAGTTTTGACACAGATTCCTAATTCAGGCATTCAGAACATATAGCACGTTGCTGTAAGCAAGCACATTCTCATTCAAAGTTGCAAGTTACTGTGTAGGAACAAGTTTGTATAGGAATTTCAAAGATGCCCAGAACTGAGCTAAACGTTGTATGTCTCAAACTCCTAGAAATAACTTCATGTCCAATCTCCCTTACTTCCTGCTAGTAAGGATCACATAATTCCTAACAAAGTTTTGACACAGATTCCCAATTCGGGCATTCAGAACATATAGCACGTTGATGTAAGCAAGCACATTCTCATTCAAAGTTGCAAGTTACTATGTAGGAACAAGTTTGTATAGGTATTTCAAAGATGCCCAGAACTGAGCTAAACTTGGTATGTCTCCAACTCCTAGAAATAACTTTTTGCCCCATCTCACTTACTTCCAGCTAGTAAGGATCACATAATTTCTATCAAAGTTTTGACACAGATTCCCAATTCGGGCATTCAGAACATATAGCACGTTGCTGTAAGCAAGCACATTCTCATTTAAAGTTGCAAGTTACTATGTAGGAACAAGTTTGTATAGGTATTTCAAAGATGCCCAGAACTGAGCTAAACGTTGTTTGTCTCCAACTCCTAGAAATAACTTCATGCCCCATCACCCTTACTTCCAGCTAGTAAGGATCACATAATTCCTAACAAAGTTTTGACACAGATACCCAATTCGGGCATTCAGAACATATAGCACGTTGCTGTAAGCAAGCACAACCTCATTCAAAGTTGCAAGTACTATGTAGGAACAAGCTTGTATAGGTATTTCAAAGATGCCCAGAACTGAGCTAAACGTTGTATGTCTCCAACTCCTAGAAATAACTTCATGCCCCATCTCACTTACTTCCAGCTAGTAAAGATCACATAATTTCCAACAAAGTTTTGACAAAGATTCCCAAATCGGGCATTCAGAACGTATAGCACGTTGCTGTAAGCAAGCACATTCTCATTCAAAGTTGCAAGTTACTATGTAGGAACAAGTTTGTATAGGTATTTCAAAGATGCCCAGAACTGACCTAAACGTTGTATGTCTCCAACTTCTAGAAATAACTTCATGCCCAATCTCCCTTACTTTCAGCTAGTAAGAATCACACAATTTCTAACAAAGTTTTGACACAGATTCCCAATTCGGGCATTCAGAACATATAGCACGTTGATGTAAGCAAGCACATTCTCATTCAAAGTTGCAAGTTACTATGTAGGAACAAGTTTGTATAGGTATTTCAAAGATTCCCAGAACTGAGCTAAACTTGGTATGTCTCCAACTCCTAGAAATAACTTCATGCCCCATCTCCCTTACTTCCAGCTAGTAAGCATCACATAATTCCTAACAAAATTTTGACACAGATTCCCAATTCGGGCATTCAGAACATATAGCACGTTGCTGTAAGCAAGCACCTTCTCATTCAAAGTTGCAAGTTACTATGTAGGAACAAGTTTGTATAGGTATTTCAAAGTTGCCCAGAACTGAGCTAAACTTGGTATGTGTCCAACTCCTCGAAATAACTTCATGCCCCAACTCCCTTACTTCCAGCTAGTAAGGATCCCATAATTCCTAACAAAGTTTTGACACAGATTCCCAATTCGGGCATTCAGAACATATAGCACGTTGCTGTAAGCAAGCAAATTCTCATTCAAAGTTGCAAGTTACTATGTAGGAACAAGTTTGTATAGGTATTTCAAAGATGCCCAGAACTGAGCTAAACTTGGTATGTGTCCAACTCCTAGAAATACCTTCATACCACCTCTCCCTTACTTCCAGCTAGTAAGGATCACATAATTCCTAACAAAATTTGACACAGATTCCCAATTCGGCATTCAGAACATATAGCACGTTGCTGTAAGCAATCACATTCTCATTCAAAGTTGCAAGTTACTATGTAGGAACAAGTATGTATAGGTATTTCAAAGATGTCTAGAACTGAGCTAAACTTTGTATGTGTCCAACTCCTAGAAATAACTTCATGCCCCATCTCCCTTACTTCCAGCTAGTAAGGATCACATAATTCCTAACAAAGTTTTGACACAGATTCCCAATTCGGGCATTCAGAACATGTAGCACGTTGCTGTAAGCAACCACATTCTCATTCAAAGTTGCAAGTTACTATGTAGGAACAAGTTTGTATAGGTATTTCAAAGATGGCCAGAACTGAGCGAAACGTTGTATGTCTCCAACTCCTAGAAACAACATCATGCCCCATCTCACTTACTTCCAGATAGTAAGGATCACGTAATTTCTAACAAAGTTTTGACACAGATTCCCAATTCGGTCATTCAGAACATATAGCACGTTGCTCAAAGCAAGCACATTCTCATTCAAAGTTGCAAGTTACTATGTAGGAACAAGTTTGTATAGGTATTTCAAAGATGCCCAGAACTGAGCTAAACTTGGTATGTCTCCAACTCCTAGAAATAACTTCATGCCCCATCTCCCTTACTTCCAGCTAGTAAGGATCACATAATTCCTAAAAGTGTTTTGACACAGATTCCCAATTCGGGCATTCAGAACCTGTAGCACGTTGCTGTAAGCAACCACATTCTCATTCATAGTTGCAAGTTACTATGTAGGAACAAGTTTGTAAAGGTATTTCAAAGATGCCCAGAACTGAGCTAAACTTGGTATGTCTCCAACTCCTAGAAATAACTTCATGCCCCATCACCCTTACCTCCAGCTAGTAAGGATCACATAATTCCTAACAAAGTTTTGACACAGATTCCCAATTCGGACGTTCAGAACATGTAGCACGTTGCTGTAAGCAAGCACATTCAATTCAAAGTTGCAAGTTACTATTTAGGAACAAGTTTGTATAGGTATTTCAAAGATGCCCAGAACTGAGCTAACCGTTGTATGTCTCCAACTCCTAGAAATAACTTCATGCCCCATCTCCCTTACTTCCAGCTAGTAAGGATCACATAATTTCTAACAAAGTTTTGACACAGATTCCCAATTCGGGCATTCAGAACATATAGCACGTTGCTGTAAGCAAGCACATTCTCATTCAAAGTTGCAAGTAACTATGTAGGAACAAGTTTGTATAGGTATTTCAAAGATGCCCACAACTGAGCTAAACGTTGTATGTCTCCAACTCCTAGAAATAACTTCATGCCCAATCTCCCTTACTGCCAGCTAGTAAGGATCACATAATTCCTAACAAAGTTTTGACACAGATTCCTAATTCGGGCATTCAGAACATATAGCACGTTGCTGTAAGCAAGCACATTCTCATTCAAAGTTGTAAGTTACTATGTAGAAACAAGTTTGTATAGGTATTTCAAAGATGCCCAGAACTGAGCTAAACTTGGTATGTGTCCAACTCCTAGAAATAACTTCATGCCCCATCTCACTTACTTCCAGCTAGTAAGGATCACATAATTCCTAACAAAGATTTGACACAGATTCCCAATTCGGGCATTCAGAACATATAGCAAGTTGCTGTAAGCAAGCACATTCTCATTCAAAGTTGCAAGTTACTATGTAGGAACAAGTTTGTATAGGTATTTCAAAGATGCCCAGAACTGAGCTAAACTTTGTATGTCTCCAATTCCTAGAAATAACTTCATGCCCCATCTCACTTACTTCCAGCTAGTAAGGATCACATAATTTCTAAAAAAGTTTTGACACAGATTCCTAATTCAGGCATTCAGAACATATAGCACGTTGCTGTAAGCAAGCACATTCTCATTCAAAGTTGCAAGTTACTGTGTAGGAACAAGTTTGTATAGGAATTTCAAAGACGCCCAGAACTGAGCTAAACGTTGTATGTCTCCAACTCCTAGAAATAACTTCATGTCCAATCTCCCTTACTTCCTGCTAGTAAGGATCACATAATTCCTAACAAAGTTTTGACACAGATTCCCAATTCGGGCATTCAGAACATATAGCACGTTGATGTAAGCAAGCACATTCTCATTCAAAGTTGCAAGTTACTATGTAGGAACAAGTTTGTATAGGTATTTCAAAGATGCCCAGAACTGAGCTAAACTTGGTATGTCTCCAACTCCAAGAAATAACTTCATGCTCCATCTCCCTTACTTCCAGCTAGTAAGGATCACATAATTCCTAACAAAGTTTTGACACAGATTCCCAATTCGGGCGTTCAGAACATGTAGCACGTTGCTGTAAGCAAGCACATTCAATTCAAAGTTGCAAGTTACTATGTAGGAACAAGTTTGTATAGGTATTTCAAAGATGCCCAGAATTGATCTAAACTTGGTATGTCTCCAACTCCTAGAAAGAACTTCATGCCCCATCTCCCTTACTTCCATCTAGTAAGGATCACATAATTTCTAACAAAGTTTTGACACAGATTCCCAATTCGGGCATTCACAACATATAGCACGTTGCTGTAAGCAAGCACATTCTCATTCAAAGTTGCAAGTACTATGTAAGAACAAGTTTGTATAGGTATTTCAAATATGCCCAGAACTGACCTAAACGTTGTATGTCTCCAACTCCTAGAAATAACTTCATGCCCCATCTCACTTACTTCCAGCTAGTAAGGGTCACATAATTTCTAACAAAGTTTTGACACAGATTCCCAATTCTGGCATTCAGATCATATAGCACGTTGCTGTAAGCAAGCACATTCTCATTCAAAGTTGCAAGTTACTAAGTAGGAACAAGTTTGTAAAGGTATTTCAAAGATGCCCAGAACTGAGCTAAACTTGGTATGTCTCCAACTCCTAGAAATAACTTCATGCCCCATCACCCTTACTTCCAGCTAGTAAGGATCACATAATTCCTAACAAAGTTTTGACACAGATTCCCAATTCGGGCATTCAGAACATGTAGCACGTTGCTGTAAGCAAGCACATTCTCATTCAAAGTTGCAAGTTACTATGTAGGAACAAGTTTGTATAGGTATTTCAAAGATGCCCAGAACTGAGCTAAACTTGGTATGTGTCCAACCTCTAGAAATAACTTCATGCCCCAACTCCCTTACTTCCAGCTAGTAAGGATCACATAATTCCTAAAAATGTTTTGACACAGATTCCCAATTCGGGCATTCAGAACATATAGCAAGTTGCTGTAAGCAAGCACATTCTCATTCAAAGTTGAAAGTTACCATGTAGGAACAAGTTTGTATAGGTATTTCAAAGATGCCCAGAACTGAGCTAAACGTTGTATGTCTCCAACTCCTAGAAATAACTTCATGCCCCATCTCCCTTACTTCCAGCTAGTAAGGATCACATAATTCCTAACAAAGTTTTGACACAGATTCCCACTTCGGGCATTTAGAACATGTAGCACGTTGCTGTAAGCAAGCACATTCAATTGAAAGTTGCAAGTTACTATGTAGGAACAAGTTTGTATAGGTATTTCAAAGATGTCCAGAACTGAGCTAAACGTTGTATGTCTCCAACTCCTGGAAATAACTTCATGCCCCATCTCCCTTACTTCCATCTAGTAAGGATCACAAAATTTCTAACAAAGTTTTGACACAGATTCCCAATTCAAGCATTCAGAACATGTAGCACGTTGCTGTAAGCAAGCACATTCTCATTCACAGTTGCAAGGTACTATGTAGGAACAAGTTTGAATAGGACTTTCAAAGATGCCCAGAACTGAGTTAAACGTTGTATGTCTGCAACTCCTAGAAATAACTTCATGCCCCATCACCCTTACTTCCAGCTAGTAAGGATCACATAATTCCTAACAAATTTTTGACACAGATTCCCAATTCGGGCATTCAGAACATGTAGCACGTTGCTGTAAGCAAGCAAATTCAATTCAAAGTTGCAAGTTACTATGTAGGAACAAGTTTGTATAGGTATTTCAAAGATGCCCAGAACTGAGCTAAACGTTGTATGTCTCCAACTCCTGGAAATAACTTCATGCCCCATCTCCCTTACTTCCATCTAGGAAGGATCACATAATTTCTAACAAAGTTTTGACACAGATTCCCAATTCGGGCATTCAGAACATATAGCACGTTGCTCTAAGAAAGCACATTCTGATTCAAATTTGCAAGTTACTATGTAGGAACAAGTTTGTAAAGGTATTTCAAAGATGCCCAGAACTGAGCTAACCGTTGTATGTCTCCAACTCCTAGAAATAACTTCATGCCCCATCTCCCTTACTTCCAGCTAGTAAGGATCACATAATACCTAACAAAGTTTTGACACAGATTCCCAATTCGGGCATTCAGAACATATAGCACGTTGCTGTAAGCAAGCACATTCTCATTCAAAGTTGCAAGTTACTAAGTAGGAATAAGTTTGTAAAGGTATTTCAAAGATGCCCAGAACTGAGCTAAACTTGGTATGTCTCCAACTCCTAGAAATAACTTCATGCCCCATCACCCTTACTTCCAGCTAGTAAAGATCACATAATTCCTAACAAAGATTTGACACATATTCCCAATTCGGGCATTCAGAACATATAGCACATTGCTGTAAGCAAGCACATTCTCATTCAAAGTTGCAAGTTACTATGTAGGAACAAGTTTGTATAGGTATTTCAAAGATGCCCAGAACTGAGCTAAACGTTGTTTGTCTCCAACTCCTAGAAATAACTACATGCCCCATCTCCCTTACTTCCAGCTAGTAAGGATCACATAATTTCTAACAAAGTTTTGACACAGATTCCCAATTCGGGCATTCAGAACATATAGCACGTTGCTGTAAGCAAGCACATTCTCATTCAAAGTTGCAAGTAACTATGTAGGAACAAGTTTGTATAGGTATTTCAAAGATGCCCACAACTGAGCTAAACGTTGTATGTCTCCAACTCCTAGAAATAACTTCATGCCCAATCTCCCTTACTGCCAGCTAGTAAGGATCACATAATTCCTAACAAAGTTTTGACACAGATTCCTAATTCGGGCATTCAGAACATATAGCACGTTGCTGTAAGCAAGCACATTCTCATTCAAAGTTGTAAGTTACTATGTAGAAACAAGTTTGTATAGGTATTTCAAAGATGCCCAGAACTGAGCTAAACTTGGTATGTGTCCAAATCCTAGAAATAACTTCATGCCCCATCTCACTTACTTCCAGCTAGTAAGGATCACATAATTCCTAACAAAGATTTGACACAGATTCCCAATTCGGGCATTCAGAACATATAGCAAGTTGCTGTAAGCAAGCATATTCTCATTAAAAGTTGCAAGTTACTATGTAGGAACAAGTTTGTATAGGTATTTCAAAGATGCCCAGAACTGAGCTAAACTTTGTATGTCTCCAATTCCTAGAAATAACTTCATGCCCCATCTCACTTACTTCCAGCTAGTAAGGATCACATAATTTCTAAAAAAGTTTTGACACAGATTCCTAATTCAGGCATTCAGAACATATAGCACGTTGCTGTAAGCAAGCACATTCTCATTCAAAGTTGCAAGTTACTGTGTAGGAACAAGTTTGTATAGGAATTTCAAAGATGCCCAGAACTGAGCTAAACGTTGTATGTCTCCAACTCCTAGAAATAACTTCATGTCCAATCTCCCTTACTTCCTGCTAGTAAGGATCACATAATTCCTAACAAAGTTTTGACACAGATTCCCAATTCGGGCATTCAGAACATATAGCACGTTGATGTAAGCAAGCACATTCTCATTCAAAGTTGCAAGTTACTATGTAGGAACAAGTTTGTATAGGTATTTCAAAGATGCCCAGAACTGAGCTAAACTTGGTATGTCTCCAACTCCAAGAAATAACTTCATGCTCCATCTCCCTTACTTCCAGCTAGTAAGGATCACATAATTCCTAACAAAGTTTTGACACAGATTCCCAATTCGGGCGTTCAGAACATTTAGCACGTTGCTGTAAGCAAGCACATTCAATTCAAAGTTGCAAGTTACTATGTAGGAACAAGTTTGTATAGGTATTTCAAAGATGCCCAGAATTGATCTAAACTTGGTATGTCTCCAACTCCTAGAAAGAACTTCATGCCCCATCTCCCTTACTTCCATCTAGTAAGGATCACATAATTTCTAACAAAGTTTTGACACAGATTCCCAATTCGGGCATTCACAACATATAGCACGTTGCTGTAAGCAAGCACATTCTCATTCAAAGTTGCAAGTACTATGTAAGAACAAGTTTGTATAGGTATTTCAAAGATGCCCAGAACTGACCTAAACGTTGTATGTCTCCAACTCCTAGAAATAACTTCATGCCCCATCTCACTTACTTCCAGCTAGTAAGGATCACATAATTTCTAACAAAGTTTTGACACAGATTCCCAATTCTGGCATTCAGATCATATAGCACGTTGCTGTAAGCAAGCACATTCTCATTCAAAGTTGCAAGTTACTAAGTAGGAACAAGTTTGTAAAGGTATTTCAAAGATGCCCAGAACTGAGCTAAACTTGGTATGTCTCCAACTCCTAGAAATAACTTCATGCCCCATCACCCTTACTTCCAGCTAGTAAGGATCACATAATTCCTAACAAAGTTTTGACACAGATTCCCAATTCGGGCATTCAGAACATGTAGCACGTTGCTGTAAGCAAGCACATTCTCATTCAAAGTTGCAAGTTACTATGTAGGAACAAGTTTGTATAGGTATTTCAAAGATGCCCAGAACTGAGCTAAACTTGGTATGTGTCCAACCTCTAGAAATAACTTCATGCCCCAACTCCCTTACTTCCAGCTAGTAAGGATCACATAATTCCTAAAAATGTTTTGACACAGATTCCCAATTCGGGCATTCAGAACATATAGCAAGTTGCTGTAAGCAAGCACATTCTCATTCAAAGTTGAAAGTTACCATGTAGGAACAAGTTTGTATAGGTATTTCAAAGATGCCCAGAACTGAGCTAAACGTTGTATGTCTCCAACTCCTAGAAATAACTTCATGCCCCATCTCCCTTACTTCCAGCTAGTAAGGATCACATAATTCCTAACAAAGTTTTGACACAGATTCCCACTTCGGGCATTTAGAACATGTAGCACGTTGCTGTAAGCAAGCACATTCAATTGAAAGTTGCAAGTTACTATGTAGGAACAAGTTTGTATAGGTATTTCAAAGATGTCCAGAACTGAGCTAAACGTTGTATGTCTCCAACTCCTGGAAATAACTTCATGCCCCATCTCCCTTACTTCCATCTAGTAAGGATCACAAAATTTCTAACAAAGTTTTGACACAGATTCCCAATTCAAGCATTCAGAACATGTAGCACGTTGCTGTAAGCAAGCACATTCTCATTCACAGTTGCAAGGTACTATGTAGGAACAAGTTTGAATAGGACTTTCAAAGATGCCCAGAACTGAGTTAAACGTTGTATGTCTGCAACTCCTAGAAATAACTTCATGCCCCATCACCCTTACTTCCAGCTAGTAAGGATCACATAATTCCTAACAAATTTTTGACACAGATTCCCAATTCGGGCATTCAGAACATGTAGCACGTTGCTGTAAGCAAGCAAATTCAATTCAAAGTTGCAAGTTACTATGTAGGAACAAGTTTGTATAGGTATTTCAAAGATGCCCAGAACTGAGCTAAACGTTGTATGTCTCCAACTCCTGGAAATAACTTCATGCCCCATCTCCCTTACTTCCATCTAGGAAGGATCACATAATTTCTAACAAAGTTTTGACACAGATTCCCAATTCGGGCATTCAGAACATATAGCACGTTGCTCTAAGAAAGCAAATTCTGATTCAAATTTGCAAGTTACTATGTAGGAACAAGTTTGTAAAGGTATTTCAAAGATGCCCAGAACTGAGCTAACCGTTGTATGTCTCCAACTCCTAGAAATAACTTCATGCCCCATCTCCCTTACTTCCAGCTAGTAAGGATCACATAATACCTAACAAAGTTTTGACACAGATTCCCAATTCGGGCATTCAGAACATATAGCACGTTGCTGTAAGCAAGCACATTCTCATTCAAAGTTGCAAGTTACTAAGTAGGAATAAGTTTGTAAAGGTATTTCAAAGATGCCCAGAACTGAGCTAAACTTGGTATGTCTCCAACTCCTAGAAATAACTTCATGCCCCATCACCCTTACTTCCAGCTAGTAAAGATCACATAATTCCTAACAAAGATTTGACACAGATTCCCAATTCGGGCATTCAGAACATATAGCACATTGCTGTAAGCAAGCACATTCTCATTCAAAGTTGCAAGTTACTATGTAGGAACAAGTTTGTATAGGTATTTCAAAGATGCCCAGAACTGAGCTAAACGTTGTTTGTCTCCAACTCCTAGAAATAACTACATGCCCCATCTCCCTTACTTCCAGCTAGTAAGGACCACATAATTTCTAACAAAGTTTTGACACAGATTCCCAATTCGGGCATTCAGAACATATAGCACGTTGCTGTAAGCAAGCACATTCTCATTCAAAGTTGCAAGTAACTATGTAGGAACAAGTTTGTATAGGTATTTCAAAGATGCCCACAACTGAGCTAAACGTTGTATGTCTCCAACTCCTAGAAATAACTTCATGCCCAATCTCCCTTACTGCCAGCTAGTAAGGATCACATAATTCCTAACAAAGTTTTGACACAGATTCCTAATTCGGGCATTCAGAACATATAGCACGTTGCTGTAAGCAAGCACATTCTCATTCAAAGTTGTAAGTTACTATGTAGAAACAAGTTTGTATAGGTATTTCAAAGATGCCCAGAACTGAGCTAAACTTGGTATGTGTCCAACTCCTAGAAATAACTTCATGCCCCATCTCACTTACTTCCAGCTAGTAAGGATCACATAATTCCTAACAAAGATTTGACACAGATTCCCAATTCGGGCATTCAGAACATATAGCAAGTTGCTGTAAGCAAGCACATTCTCATTAAAAGTTGCAAGTTACTATGTAGGAACAAGTTTGTATAGGTATTTCAAAGATGCCCAGAACTGAGCTAAACTTTGTATGTCTCCAATTCCTAGAAATAACTTCATGCCCCATCTCACTTACTTCCAGCTAGTAAGGATCACATAATTTCTAAAAAAGTTTTGACACAGATTCCTAATTCAGGCATTCAGAACATATAGCACGTTGCTGTAAGCAAGCACATTCTCATTCAAAGTTGCAAGTTACTGTGTAGGAACAAGTTTGTATAGGAATTTCAAAGATGCCCAGAACTGAGCTAAACGTTGTATGTCTCCAACTCCTAGAAATAACTTCATGTCCAATCTCCCTTACTTCCTGCTAGTAAGGATCACATAATTCCTAACAAAGTTTTGACACAGATTCCCAATTCGGGCATTCAGAACATATAGCACGTTGATGTAAGCAAGCACATTCTCATTCAAAGTTGCAAGTTACTATGTAGGAACAAGTTTGTATAGGTATTTCAAAGATGCCCAGAACTGAGCTAAACTTGGTATGTCTCCAACTCCAAGAAATAACTTCATGCTCCATCTCCCTTACTTCCAGCTAGTAAGGATCACATAATTCCTAACAAAGTTTTGACACAGATTCCCAATTCGGGCGTTCAGAACATGTAGCACGTTGCTGTAAGCAAGCACATTCAATTCAAAGTTGCAAGTTACTATGTAGGAACAAGTTTGTATAGGTATTTCAAAGATGCCCAGAACTGAGCTAAACGTTGTATGTCTCCAACTAATAGAAATAACTTCATGCCCCATCTCCCTACTTCCAGCTAGTAAGGATCACATAATTCCTAACAAAGTTTTGACACAGATTCCCAATTCGGGCTTTCAGAACATATAGCACGTTGCTGTAAGCAAGCACATTCTCATTCAAAGATGCAAGTTACAATGTAGGAACAAGTTTGTATAGGTATTTCAAAGATGCCCAGAACTGTGCTAAACTTGGTATGTGTCCAACTCCTAGAAATACCTTCATGCCCCAACTCCCTTACTTCCAGCTAGTAAGGATCACATAATTCCTAACAAAGTTTTGACACAGATTCCCAATTCGGGCATTCAGAACATATAGCACGTTGCTGTAAGCAAGCACATTCTCATTCAAAGATGCAAGTTACTATGTAGGAACAAGTTTGAATAGGACTTTCAAAGATGCCCAGAACTGAGCTAAACTTGGTATGTCTCCAACTCCTAGAAATAACTTCATGCCCCATTTCCCTTACTTCCAGCTAGTAAGGATCACATCATTCCTAACAAAGTTTTGACACAGAATCCCAATTCGGGCATTCAGAACATATAGCACGTTGCTGTAAGCAAGCACATTCTCATTCATAGTTGCAAGTTACTATGTAGGAACAAGTTTGTATAGGTATTTCAAAGATGCCCAGAACTGAGCTAACCGATGTATGTCTCCAACTCCTAGAAATAACTTCATGCCCCATCTCCCTTACTTCCAGCTAGTAAGGATCACATAATTCCTAACAAAGTTTTGACACAGATTCCCAATTCGGGCATTCAGAACATATAGCACGTTGCTGTAAGCAAGCACATTCTCATTCAAAGTTGCAAGTTACTATGTAGGAACAAGTTTGTATAGGTATTTCAAAGATGCCCAGAACTGAGCTAAACTTAGTATGTGTCCAACCTCTAGAAATAACTTCATGCCCCAACTCCCTTACTTCCAGCTAGTAAGGATCACATAATTCCTAACAAAGTTTTGACACAGATTCCCAATTCGGGCATTCAGAACATATAGGACGTTGCTGTAAGCAAGCACATTCTGATTCAAAGTTGCAAGTTACTATGTAGCAACAAGTTTGTATAGGTATTTCAAAGATGCCCAGAACTGAGCTAAACTTAGTATGTGTCCAACCTCTAGAAATAACTTCATGCCCCAACTCCCTTACTTCCAGCTAGTAAGGATCACATAATTCCTAACAAAGTTTTGACACAGATTCCCAATTCGGGCATTCAGAACATATAGCACGTTGCTGTAAGCAAGCACATTCTGATTCAAAGTTGCAAGTTAATATGTAGCAACAAGTTTGTATAGGTATTTCAAAGATGCCCAGAACTGACCTAAACTTGGTATGTCTCCAACTCCTAGAAATAACTTCATGCCCCATCTCCCTTACTTCCAGCTAGTAAGGATCACATAATTCCTAACAAAGTTTTGACACAGATTCCCAATTCGGGCATTCAGAACATATAGCACGTTGCTGTAAGCAAGCACATTCTCATTCAAAGTTGCAAGTTACTATGTAGGAACAAGTTTGTATAGGTATTTCAAAGATGCCCAGAACTGAGGTAAACGTTGTATGTCTCCAACTCCTAGAAATAACATCATGCCCCATCTCCCTTACTTCCAGCTAGTAAGGATCACATAATTCCTAACAAAGTTTTGACACAGATTCCCAATTCGGGCATTCAGAACATATAGCACGTTGCTGTAAGCAAGCACATTCTCATTCAAAGTTGCAAGTTACTATGTAGGAACAAGTTTGTATAGGTATTTCAAAGATGCCCAGAACTGAGCTAAACTTGGTATGTGTCCAACTCCTAGAAATAACTTCATGCCCCAACTCCCTTACTTCCAGCTAGTAAGGATCACATAATTCCTAACAATGTTTTGACACAGATTCCCAATTCGGGCATTCAGAACATATAGCACGTTGCTGTAAGCAAGCACATTCTCATTCAAAGTTGCAAGTTACTATGTAGGAACAAGTTTGTATAGGTATTTCAAAGATGCCCAGAACTGAGCTAAACGTTGTCTCCAACTCCTAGAAATAACTTCATGCCCCATCTCCCTTACTTCCAGCTAGTAAGGATCACATAATTCCTAACAAAGTTTTGACACAGATTCCCAATTCGGGCATTCAGAACATATAGCACGTTGCTGTAAGCAAGCACATTCTGATTCAAAGTTGCAAGTTACTATGTAGGAACAAGTTTGTATAGGTATTTCAAAGATGCCCAGAACTGAGCTAAACTTGGTATGTCTCCAACTCCTAGAAATAACTTCATGCCCCATCTCCCTTACTTCCAGCTAGTAAGGATCACATAATTCCTAACAAAGTTTTGACACAGATTCCCAATTCGTGCATTCAGAACATATAGCACGTTGCTGTAAGCAAGCACATTCTCATTCAAAGTTGCAAGTTACTATGTAGGAACAAGTTTGTATAGGTATTTCAAAGATGACCAGAACTGAGCTAAACTTGGTAGGTGTCCAACCTCTAAAAATAACTTCATGCCCCAACTCCCTTACTTCCAGCTAGTAAGGATCACATAATTCCTAACAAAGTTTTGACACAGATTCCCAATTCGGGCATTCAGAACATATAGCACGTTGCTGTAAGCAAGCACATTCTCATTCAAAGTTGCAAGTTACTATGTAGGAACAAGTTTGTATAGGTATTTCAAAGATGCCCAGAACTGAGCTAAACGTTGTATGTCTGCAACTCCTAGAAATAACTTCATGCACCATCTCCCTTACTTCCAGCTAATAAGGATCACATAATTCCTAACAAAGTTTTGACACAGATTCCCAATTCGGGCATTCAGAACATATAGCACGTTGCTGTAAGCAAGCACATTCTGATTCAAAGTTGCAAGTTACTATGTAGGAACAAGTTTGTATAGGTATTACAAAGATCCCCAGAACTGAGCTAAACTTGGTATGTGTCCAACTCCTCGAAATAACTTCATGCCCCAACTCCCTTACTTCCAGCTAGTAAGGATCACATAATTCCTAACAAAGTTTTGACACAGATTCCCAATTCGGGCATTCAGAACATATAGCACATTGCTGTAAGCAAGCACATTCTCATTCAAAGTTGCAAGTTACTATGTAGGAACAAGTTTTTATAGGTATTTCAAAGATGCCCAGAACTGAGCTAAACGTTGTATGTCTCCAACTCCTAGAAATAACTTCATGCCCCATCTCCCTTACTTCCAGCTAGTAAGGATCACATAATTCCTAACAAAGTTTTGACACAGATTCCCAATTCGGGCATTCAGAACATATAGCACGTTGCTGTAAGCAAGCACATTCTGATTCAAAGTTGCAAGTTACTATGTAGGAACAAGTTTGTATAGGTATTTCAAAGATGCCCAGAACTGAGCTAAACTTGGTATGTCTCCAACTCCTAGAAATAACTTCATGCCCCATCTCCCTTACTTCCAGCTAGTAAGGATCACATAATTCCTAACAAAGTTTTGACACAGATTCCCAATTCGTGCATTCAGAACATATAGCACGTTGCTGTAAGCAAGCACATTCTCATTCAAAGTTGCAAGTTACTATGTAGGAACAAGTTTGTATAGGTATTTCAAAGATGACCAGAACTGAGCTAAACTTGGTAGGTGTCCAACCTCTAAAAATAACTTCATGCCCCAACTCCCTTACTTCCAGCTAGTAAGGATCACATAATTCCTAACAAAGTTTTGACACAGATTCCCAATTCGGGCATTCAGAACATATAGCACGTTGCTGTAAGCAAGCACATTCTCATTCAAAGTTGCAAGTTACTATGTAGGAACAAGTTTGTATAGGTATTTCAAAGATGCCCAGAACTGAGCTAAACGTTGTATGTCTGCAACTCCTAGAAATAACTTCATGCACCATCTCCCTTACTTCCAGCTAATAAGGATCACATAATTCCTAAAAAAGTTTTGACACAGATTCCCAATTCGGGCATTCAGAACATATAGCACGTTGCTGTAAGCAAGCACATTCTGATTCAAAGTTGCAAGTTACTATGTAGGAACAAGTTTGTATAGGTATTACAAAGATCCCCAGAACTGAGCTAAACTTGGTATGTGTCCAACTCCTCGAAATAACTTCATGCCCCAACTCCCTTACTTCCAGCTAGTAAGGATCACATAATTCCTAACAAAGTTTTGACACAGATTCCCAATTCGGGCATTCAGAACATATAGCACGTTGCTGTAAGCAAGCACATTCTCATTCAAAGTTGCAAGTTACTATGTAGGAACAAGTTTGTATAGGTATTTCAAAGATGCCCAGAACTGAGCTAAACGTTGTATGTCTCCAACTCCTAGAAATAACTTCATGCCCCATCTCCCTTACTTCCAGCTAGTAAGGATCACATAATTCCTAACAAAGTTTTGACACAGATTCCCAATTCGGGCATTCAGAACATATAGCACGTTGCTGTAAGCAAGCACATTCTCATTCAAAGTTGCAAGTTACTATGTAGGAACAAGTTTGTATAGGTATTTCAAAGATGCCCAGAACTGAGCTAAACTTGGTATGTGTCCAACCTCTAGAAATAACTTCATGCCCCAACTCCCTTACTTCCAGCTAGTAAGGATCACATAATTCCTAACAAAGTTTTGACACAGATTCCCAATTCGGGCATTCAGAACATATAGCACGTTGCTGTAAGCAAGCACATTCTCATTCAAAGTTGCAAGTTACTATGTAGGAACAAGTTTGTATAGGTATTTCAAAGATGCCCAGAACTGAGCTAACCGATGTATGTCTCCAACTCCTAGAAATAACTTCATGCCCCATCTCCCTTACTTCCAGCTAGTAAGGATCACATAATTCCTAACAAAGTTTTGACACAGATTCCCAATTCGGGCATTCAGAACATATAGCACGTTGCTGTAAGCAAGCACATTCTGATTCAAAGTTGCAAGTTACTATGTACGAACAAGTTTGTATAGGTATTTCAAAGATGCCCAGAACTGAGCTAAACTTGGTATGTCTCCAAATCCTAGAAATAACTTCATGCCCCATCTCCCTTACTTCCAGCTAGTAAGGATCACATAATTCCCAACAAAGTTTTGACACAGATTCCCAGTTCGGGCATTCAGAACATATAGCACGTTGCTGTAAGCAAGCACATTCTGATTCAAAGTTGCAAGTTACTATGTAGGAACAAGTTTGTATAGGTATTTCAAAGATGCCCAGAACTGAGCTAAATGTTGTATGTCTCCAACTCCTAGAAATAACTTCATGACCCATCTCCCTTACTTCCAGCTAGTAAGGATCACATAATTCCTAACAAAGTTTTGACACAGATTCCCAATTCGGGCATTCAGAACATATATCACGTTGCTGTAAGCAAGCACATTCTCATTCAAAGTTGCAAGTTACTATGTAGGAACAAGTTTGTATAGGTATTTCGAAGATGCCCAGAACTGAGCTAACCGTTGTATGTCTCCAACTCCTAGAAATAACTTCATGCCCCATCTCCCTTACTTCCAGCTAGTAAGGATCACATAATTCCTAAAAAAGTTTTGACACAGATTCCCAATTCGGGCATTCAGAACATATAGCACGTTGCTGTAAGAAAGCACATTCTCATTTAAAGTTGCAAGTTACTATGTAGGAACAAGTTTGTATAGGTATTTCAAAGATGCCCAGAACTGAGCTAAACTTAGTATGTGTCCAACCTCTAGAAATAACTTCATGCCCCAACTCCCTTACTTCCAGCTAGTAAGGATCACATAATTCCTAACAAAGTTTTGACACAGATTCCCAATTCGGGCATTCAGAACATATAGCACGTTGCTGTAAGCAAGCACATTCTCATTCAAAGTTGCAAGTTACTATGTAGGAACAAGTTTGTATAGGTATTACAAAGATGACCAGAACTGAGCTAAACTTGGTATGTGTCCAACTCCTCGAAATAACCTCATGCCCCAACTCCCTTACTTCCAGCTAGTAAGGATCACATAATTCCTAACAAAGTTTTGACACAGATTCCCAATTCGGGCATTCAGAACATATAGCACGTTGCTGTAAGCAAGCACATTCTCATTCAAAGTTGCAAGTTACTATGTAGGAACAAGTTTGTATAGGTATTTCAAAGATGCCCAGAACTGAGCTAAACTTGGTAGGTGTCCAACCTCTAAAAATGAATTCATGCCCCAACTCCCTTACTTCCAGCTAGTTAGGATCACATAATTCCTAACAAAGTTTTGACACAGATTCCCAATTCGGGCATTCAGAACATATAGCACGTTGCTGTAAGCAAGCACATTCTCATTCAAAGTTGCAAGATACTATGTAGGAACAAGTTTGTATAGGTATTTCAAAGATGTCCAGAACTGAGCTAAAAGTTGTATGTCTGCAACTCCTAGAAATAACTTCATGCCCCATCTCCCTTACTTCCAGCTAATAAGGATCACATAATTCCTAACAAAGTTTTGACACAGATTCCCAATTCGGGCATTCAGAACATATAGCACGTTGCTGTAAGCAAGCACATTCTCATTCAAAGTTGCAAGTTACTATGTAGGAACAAGTTTGTATAGGTATTTCAAAGATGCCCAGAACTGAGCTAAACTTGGTATGTCTCCAACTCCTAGAAATACCTTCATGCCCCATCTCCCTTACTTCCAGCTAGTAAGGATCACATAATTCCTAACAAAGTTTTGACACAGATTCCCAATTCGGGCATTCAGAACATATAGAACGTTGCTGTAAGCAAGCACATTCTGATTCAAAGTTGCAAGTTACTATGTAGGAACAAGTTTGTATAGGTATTTCAAAGATGCCCAGAACTGAGCTAAACGTTGTATGTCTCCAACTCCTAGAAATAACTTCATGCCCCAACTCCCTTACTTCCAGCTAGTAAGGATCACATAATTCCTAACAATGTTTTGACACAGATTCCCAATTCTGGCATTCAGAACATATAGCACGTTGCTGTAAGCAAGCACATTCTCATTCAAAGTTGCAATTTACTATGTAGGAACAAGTTTGTATAGGTATTTCAAAGATGCCCAGAACTGAGCTAAACGTTGTATGTCTCCAACTCCTAGAAATAACTTCATGCCCCATCTCCCTTACTTCCAGCTAGTAAGGATCACATAATTCCTAACAATGTTTTGACACAGATTCCCAATTCTGGCATTCAGAACATATAGCACGTTGCTGTAAGCAAGCACATTCTCATTCAAAGTTGCAAGTTACTATGTAGGAACCAGTTTGTATAGGTATTTCAAAGATGCCCAGAACTGAGCTAAACTTGGTATGTGTCCAACTCCTAGAAATACCTTCATGCCCCAACTCCCTTACTTCCAGCTAGTAAGGATCACATAATTCCTAACAAATTTTGACACAGATTCCCAATTCGGGCATTCAGAACATATAGCACGTTGCTGTAAGCAAGCACATTCTCATTCAAAGTTGCAAGTTACTATGTAGGAACAAGTTTGTATAGGTATTTCAAAGATGCCCAGAACTGAGCTAAACGTTGTATGTGTCCAACTCCTAGAAATAACTTCATGCCCCATCTCCCTTACTTCCAGCTAGTAAGGATCACATAATTCCTAACAAAGCTTTGACACAGAATCCCAATTCGGGCATTCAGAACATATAGCACGTTGCTGTAAGCAAGCACATTCTCATTCAAAGTTGCAAGTTTCTATGTAGGAACAAGTTTGTATAGGTATTTCAAAGATGCCCAGAACTGAGCTAAACTTGGTATGTGTCCAACTCCTCGAAATAACTTCATGCACCAACTCCCTTACTTCCAGCTAGTAAGGATCACATAATTACTAAAAAAGTTTTGACACAGATTCCCAATTCGGACATTCAGAACATATAGCACGTTGCTGTAAGCAAGCACATTCTCATTCAAAGTTGCAAGTTACTATGTAGGAACAAGTTTGTATAGGTATTTCAAAGATGCCCAGAACTGAGCTAAACGTTGTATGTCTCCAACTACTAGAAATAACTTCATGCCCCATCTCCCTTACTTCCAGCTAGTAAGGATCACATAATTCCTAACAAAGTTTTGACACAGATTCCCAATTCGGGCATTCAGAACACATAGCACGTTGCTGTAAGCAAGCACATTCTCATTCAAAGTTGCAAGTTGCTATGTAGGAACAAGTTTGTATAGGTATTTCAAAGATGCCCAGAACTGAGCTAAACTTGGTATGTGTCCAACTCCTAGAAATACCTTCATGCCCCAACTCCCTTACTTCCAGCTAGTAAGGATCACATAATTCCTAACAAAGTTTTGACACAGATTCCCAATTCGGGCATTCAGAACATATAGCACGTTGCTGTAAGCAAGCACATTCTGATTCAAAGTTGCAAGTTACTATGTAGGAACAAGTTTGTATAGGTATTTCAAAGATGCCCAGAACTGAGCTAAACTTGGTATGTCTCCAACTCCTAGAAATAACTTCATGCCCCATCTCCCTTACTTCCAGCTAGTAAGGATCACATAATTCCTAACAAAGTTTTGACACAGATTCCCAATTCGGGCATTCAGAACATATATCACGTTGCTGTAAGCAAGCACATTCTCATTCAAAGTTGCAAGTTACTATGTAGGAACAAGTTTGTATAGGTATTTCAAAGATGCCCAGAACTGAGCTAAACTTGGTAGGTGTCCAACCTCTAAAAATAACTTCATGCCCCAACTCCCTTACTTCCAGCTAGTAAGGATCACATAATTCCTAACAAAGTTTTGACACAGATTCCCAATTCGGGCATTCAGAACATATAGCACGTTGCTGTAAGCAAGCACATTCTCATTCAAAGTTGCAAGTTACTATGTAGGAACAAGTTTGTATAGGTATTTCAAAGATGCCCAGAACTGAGCTAAACGTTGTATGTCTCCAACTCCTAGAAATAACTTCATGCCCCATCTCCCTTACTTCCAGCTAGTAAGGATCACATAATTCCTAACAAAGTTTTGACACAGATTCCCAATTCGGGCATTCAGAACATATAGCACGTTGCTGTAAGCAAGCACATTCTCATTCAAAGTTGCAAGTTACTATGTAGGAACAAGTTTGTATAGGTATTTCAAAGATGCCCAGAACTGAGCTAAACTTGGTATGTGTCCAACCTCTAGAAATAACTTCATGCCCCAACTCCCTTACTTCCAGCTAGTAAGGATCACATAATTCCTAACAAAGTTTTGACACAGATTCCCAATTCGGGCATTCAGAACATATAGCACGTTGCTGTAAGCAAGCACATTCTGATTCAAAGTTGCAAGTTACTATGTACGAACAAGTTTGTATAGGTATTTCAAAGATGCCCAGAACTGAGCTAAACTTGGTATGTCTCCAAATCCTAGAAATAACTTCATGCCCCATCTCCCTTACTTCCAGCTAGTAAGGATCACATAATTCCCAACAAAGTTTTGACACAGATTCCCAGTTCGGGCATTCAGAACATATAGCACGTTGCTGTAAGCAAGCACATTCTGATTCAAAGTTGCAAGTTACTATGTAGGAACAAGTTTGTATAGGTATTTCAAAGATGCCCAGAACTGAGCTAAATGTTGTATGTCTCCAACTCCTAGAAATAACTTCATGACCCATCTCCCTTACTTCCAGCTAGTAAGGATCACATAATTCCTAACAAAGTTTTGACACAGATTCCCAATTCGGGCATTCAGAACATATATCACGTTGCTGTAAGCAAGCACATTCTCATTCAAAGTTGCAAGTTACTATGTAGGAACAAGTTTGTATAGGTATTTCGAAGATGCCCAGAACTGAGCTAACCGTTGTATGTCTCCAACTCCTAGAAATAACTTCATGCCCCATCTCCCTTACTTCCAGCTAGTAAGGATCACGTAATTCCTAAAAAAGTTTTGACACAGATTCCCAATTCGGGCATTCAGAACATATAGCACGTTGCTGTAAGAAAGCACATTCTCATTTAAAGTTGCAAGTTACTATGTAGGAACAAGTTTGTATAGGTATTTCAAAGATGCCCAGAACTGAGCTAAACTTAGTATGTGTCCAACCTCTAGAAATAACTTCATGCCCCAACTCCCTTACTTCCAGCTAGTAAGGATCACATAATTCCTAACAAAGTTTTGACACAGATTCCCAATTCGGGCATTCAGAACATATAGCACGTTGCTGTAAGCAAGCACATTCTCATTCAAAGTTGCAAGTTACTATGTAGGAACAAGTTTGTATAGGTATTACAAAGATGCCCAGAACTGAGCTAAACTTGGTATGTGTCCAACTCCTCGAAATAACCTCATGCCCCAACTCCCTTACTTCCAGCTAGTAAGGATCACATAATTCCTAACAAAGTTTTGACACAGATTCCCAATTCGGGCATTCAGAACATATAGCACGTTGCTGTAAGCAAGCACATTCTCATTCAAAGTTGCAAGTTACTATGTAGGAACAAGTTTGTATAGGTATTTCAAAGATGCCCAGAACTGAGCTAAACTTGGTAGGTGTCCAACCTCTAAAAATGAATTCATGCCCCAACTCCCTTACTTCCAGCTAGTTAGGATCACATAATTCCTAACAAAGTTTTGACACAGATTCCCAATTCGGGCATTCAGAACATATAGCACGTTGCTGTAAGCAAGCACATTCTCATTCAAAGTTGCAAGATACTATGTAGGAACAAGTTTGTATAGGTATTTCAAAGATGTCCAGAACTGAGCTAAAAGTTGTATGTCTGCAACTCCTAGAAATAACTTCATGCCCCATCTCCCTTACTTCCAGCTAATAAGGATCACATAATTCCTAACAAAGTTTTGACACAGATTCCCAATTCGGGCATTCAGAACATATAGCACGTTGCTGTAAGCAAGCACATTCTCATTCAAAGTTGCAAGTTACTATGTAGGAACAAGTTTGTATAGGTATTTCAAAGATGCCCAGAACTGAGCTAAACTTGGTATGTCTCCAACTCCTAGAAATACCTTCATGCCCCATCTCCCTTACTTCCAGCTAGTAAGGATCACATAATTCCTAACAAAGTTTTGACACAGATTCCCAATTCGGGCATTCAGAACATATAGAACGTTGCTGTAAGCAAGCACATTCTGATTCAAAGTTGCAAGTTACTATGTAGGAACAAGTTTGTATAGGTATTTCAAAGATGCCCAGAACTGAGCTAAACGTTGTATGTCTCCAACTCCTAGAAATAACTTCATGCCCCAACTCCCTTACTTCCAGCTAGTAAGGATCACATAATTCCTAACAATGTTTTGACACAGATTCCCAATTCTGGCATTCAGAACATATAGCACGTTGCTGTAAGCAAGCACATTCTCATTCAAAGTTGCAATTTACTATGTAGGAACAAGTTTGTATAGGTATTTCAAAGATGCCCAGAACTGAGCTAAACGTTGTATGTCTCCAACTCCTAGAAATAACTTCATGCCCCATCTCCCTTACTTCCAGCTAGTAAGGATCACATAATTCCTAACAATGTTTTGACACAGATTCCCAATTCTGGCATTCAGAACATATAGCACGTTGCTGTAAGCAAGCACATTCTCATTCAAAGTTGCAAGTTACTATGTAGGAACCAGTTTGTATAGGTATTTCAAAGATGCCCAGAACTGAGCTAAACTTGGTATGTGTCCAACTCCTAGAAATACCTTCATGCCCCAACTCCCTTACTTCCAGCTAGTAAGGATCACATAATTCCTAACAAATTTTGACACAGATTCCCAATTCGGGCATTCAGAACATATAGCACGTTGCTGTAAGCAAGCACATTCTGATTCAAAGTTGCAAGTTACTATGTAGGAACAAGTTTGTATAGGTATTTCAAAGATGCCCAGAACTGAGCTAAACGTTGTATGTGTCCAACTCCTAGAAATAACTTCATGCCCCATCTCCCTTACTTCCAGCTAGTAAGGATCACATAATTCCTAACAAAGCTTTGACACAGAATCCCAATTCGGGCATTCAGAACATATAGCACGTTGCTGTAAGCAAGCACATTCTCATTCAAAGTTGCAAGTTTCTATGTAGGAACAAGTTTGTATAGGTATTTCAAAGATGCCCAGAACTGAGCTAAACTTGGTATGTGTCCAACTCCTCGAAATAACTTCATGCACCAACTCCCTTACTTCCAGCTAGTAAGGATCACATAATTTCTAAAAAAGTTTTGACACAGATTCCCAATTCGGACATTCAGAACATATAGCACGTTGCTGTAAGCAAGCACATTCTCATTCAAAGTTGCAAGTTACTATGTAGGAACAAGTTTGTATAGGTATTTCAAAGATGCCCAGAACTGAGCTAAACGTTGTATGTCTCCAACTACTAGAAATAACTTCATGCCCCATCTCCCTTACTTCCAGCTAGTAAGGATCACATAATTCCTAACAAAGTTTTGACACAGATTCCCAATTCGGGCATTCAGAACACATAGCACGTTGCTGTAAGCAAGCACATTCTCATTCAAAGTTGCAAGTTGCTATGTAGGAACAAGTTTGTATAGGTATTTCAAAGATGCCCAGAACTGAGCTAAACTTGGTATGTGTCCAACTCCTAGAAATACCTTCATGCCCCAACTCCCTTACTTCCAGCTAGTAAGGATCACATAATTCCTAACAAAGTTTTGACACAGATTCCCAATTCGGGCATTCAGAACATATAGCACGTTGCTGTAAGCAAGCACATTCTGATTCAAAGTTGCAAGTTACTATGTAGGAACAAGTTTGTATAGGTATTTCAAAGATGCCCAGAACTGAGCTAAACTTGGTATGTCTCCAACTCCTAGAAATAACTTCATGCCCCATCTCCCTTACTTCCAGCTAGTAAGGATCACATAATTCCTAACAAAGTTTTGACACAGATTCCCAATTCGGGCATTCAGAACATATATCACGTTGCTGTAAGCAAGCACATTCTCATTCAAAGTTGCAAGTTACTATGTAGGAACAAGTTTGTATAGGTATTTCAAAGATGCCCAGAACTGAGCTAAACTTGGTAGGTGTCCAACCTCTAAAAATAACTTCATGCCCCAACTCCCTTACTTCCAGCTAGTAAGGATCACATAATTCCTAACAAAGTTTTGACACAGATTCCCAATTCGGGCATTCAGAACATATAGCACGTTGCTGTAAGCAAGCACATTCTCATTCAAAGTTGCAAGTTACTATGTAGGAACAAGTTTGTATAGGTATTTCAAAGATGCCCAGAACTGAGCTAAACGTTGTATGTCTGCAACTCCTAGAAATAACTTCATGCCCCATCTCCCTTACTTCCAGCTAATAAGGATCACATAATTCCTAACAAAGTTTTGACACAGATTCCCAATTCGGGCATTCAGAACATATAGCACGTTGCTGTAAGCAAGCACATTCTGATTCAAAGTTGCAAGTTACTATGTAGGAACAAGTTTGTATAGGTATTACAAAGATGCCCAGAACTGAGCTAAACTTGGTATGTGTCCAACTCCTAGAAATAACTTCATGCCCCAACTCCCTTACTTCCAGCTAGTAAGGATCACATAATTCCGAACAAAGTTTTGACACAGATTCCCAATTCGGGCATTCAGAACATATAGCACGTTGCTGTAAGCAAGCACATTCTCATTCAAAGTTGCAAGTTACTATGTAGGAACAAGTTTGTATAGGTATTTCAAAGATGCCCAGAACTGAGCTAAACGTTGTATGTCTCCAACTCCTAGAAATAACTTCATGCCCCATCTCCCTTACTTCCAGCTAGTAAGGATCACATAATTCCTAACAAAGTTTTGACACAGATTCCCAATTCGGGCATTCAGAACATATAGCACGTTGCTGTAAGCAAGCACATTCTCATTCAAAGTTGCAAGTTACTATGTAGGAACAAGTTTGTATAGGTATTTCAAAGATGCCCAGAACTGAGCTAAACTTGGTATGTGTCCAACCTCTAGAAATAACTTCATGCCCCAACTCCCTTACTTCCAGCTAGTAAGGATCACATAATTCCTAACAAAGTTTTGACACAGATTCCCAATTCGGGCATTCAGAACATATAGCACGTTGCTGTAAGCAAGCACATTCTCATTCAAAGTTGCAAGTTACTATGTAGGAACAAGTTTGTATAGGTATTACAAAGATGCCCAGAACTGAGCTAAACTTGGTATGTGTCCAACTCCTCGAAATAACCTCATGCCCCAACTCCCTTACTTCCAGCTAGTAAGGATCACATAATTCCTAACAAAGTTTTGACACAGATTCCCAATTCGGGCATTCAGAACATATAGCACGTTGCTGTAAGCAAGCACATTCTCATTCAAAGTTGCAAGTTACTATGTAGGAACAAGTTTGTATAGGTATTTCAAAGATGCCCAGAACTGAGCTAAATTTGGTAGGTGTCCAACCTCTAAAAATGAATTCATGCCCCAACTCCCTTACTTCCAGCTAGTTAGGATCACATAATTCCTAACAAAGTTTTGACACAGATTCCCAATTCGGGCATTCAGAACATATAGCACGTTGCTGTAAGCAAGCACATTCTCATTCAAAGTTGCAAGATACTATGTAGGAACAAGTTTGTATAGGTATTTCAAAGATGTCCAGAACTGAGCTAAAAGTTGTATGTCTCCAACTCCTAGAAATAACTTCATGCCCCAACTCCCTTACTTCCAGCTAGTAAGGATCACATAATTCCTAACAATGTTTTGACACAGATTCCCAATTCTGGCATTCAGAACATATAGCACGTTGCTGTAAGCAAGCACATTCTCATTCAAAGTTGCAAGTTACTATGTAGGAACAAGTTTGTATAGGTATTTCAAAGATGCCCAGAACTGAGCTAAACGTTGTATGTCTCCAACTCCTAGAAATAACTTCATGCCCCATCTCCCTTACTTCCAGCTAGTAAGGATCACATAATTCCTAACAATGTTTTGACACAGATTCCCAATTCTGGCATTCAGAACATATAGCACGTTGCTGTAAGCAAGCACATTCTCATTCAAAGTTGCAAGTTACTATGTAGGAACAAGTTTGTATAGGTATTTCAAAGATGCCCAGAACTGAGCTAAACTTGGTATGTGTCCAACTCCTAGAAATACCTTCATGCCCCAACTCCCTTACTTCCAGCTAGTAAGGATCACATAATTCCTAACAAATTTTGACACAGATTCCCAATTCGGGCATTCAGAACATATAGCACGTTGCTGTAAGCAAGCACATTCTCATTCAAAGTTGCAAGTTACTATGTAGGAACAAGTTTGTATAGGTATTTCAAAGATGCCCAGAACTGAGCTAAACGTTGTATGTGTCCACCTCCTAGAAATAACTTCATGCCCCATCTCCCTTACTTCCAGCTAGTAAGGATCACATAATTCCTAACAAAGCTTTGACACAGAATCCCAATTCGGGCATTCAGAACATATAGCACGTTGCTGTAAGCAAGCACATTCTCATTCAAAGTTGCAAGTTTCTATGTAGGAACAAGTTTGTATAGGTATTTCAAAGATGCCCAGAACTGAGCTAAACTTGGTATGTGTCCAACTCCTCGAAATAACTTCATGCACCAACTCCCTTACTTCCAGCTAGTAAGGATCACATAATTACTAAAAAAGTTTTGACACAGATTCCCAATTCGGACATTCAGAACATATAGCACGTTGCTGTAAGCAAGCACATTCTCATTCAAAGTTGCAAGTTACTATGTAGGAACAAGTTTGTATAGGTATTTCAAAGATGCCCAGAACTGAGCTAAACGTTGTATGTCTCCAACTACTAGAAATAACTTCATGCCCCATCTCCCTTACTTCCAGCTAGTAAGGATCACATAATTCCTAACAAAGTTTTGACACAGATTCCCAATTCGGGCATTCAGAACACATAGCACGTTGCTGTAAGCAAGCACATTCTCATTCAAAGTTGCAAGTTACTATGTAGGAACAAGTTTGTATAGGTATTTCAAAGATGCCCAGAACTGAGCTAAATATTGTATGTCTCCAACTCCTAGAAATAACTTCATGCCCCATCTCACTTACTTCCAGCTAGTAAGGATCACATAATTCCTAACAAAGTTTTGACACAGATTCCCAATTCGGGCATTCAGAACATATAGCACGTTGCTGTAAGCAAGTACATTCTCATTCAAAGTTGCAAGTTGCTATGTAGGAACAAGTTTGTATAGGTATTTCAAAGATGCCCAGAACTGAGCTAAACTTGGTATGTGTCCAACTCCTAGAAATACCTTCATGCCCCAACTCCCTTACTTCCAGCTAGTAAGGATCACATAATTCCTAACAAATTTTGACACAGATTCCCAATTCGGGCATTCAGAACATATAGAACGTTGCTGTAAGCAAGCACATTCTCATTCAAAGTTGCAAGTTACTATGTAGGAACAAGTTTGTATAGGTATTTCAAAGATGCCCAGAACTGAGCTAAACGTTGTATGTCTCCAACTCCTAGAAATACCTTCATGCCCCAACTCCCTTACTTCCAGCTAGTAAGGATCACATAATTCCTAACAAATTTTGACACAGATTCCCAATTCGGGCATTCAGAACATATAGCACGTTGCTGTAATCAAGCACATTCTCATTCAAAGTTGCAAGTTACTATGTAGGAACAAGTTTGTATAGGTATTTCAAAGATGCCCAGAACTGAGCTAAACGTTGTATGTCTCCAACTCCTAGAAATAACTTCATGCCCCATCTCCCTTACTTCCAGCTAGTAAGGATCACATAATTCCTAACAAAGTTTTGACACAGATTCCCAATTCGGGCATTCAGAACATATAGCACGTTGCTGTAAGCAAGCACATTCTGATTCAAAGTTGCAAGTTACTATGTAGGAACAAGTTTGTATAGGTATTTCAAAGATGCCCAGAACTGAGCTAAACTTGGTATGTGTCCAACCTTTAGAAATAACTTCATGCCCCAACTCCCTTACTTCCAGCTAGTAAGGATCACATAATTCCTAACAAAGTTTTAACACAGATTCCCAATTCGGGCATTCAGAACATATAGCACGTTGCTGTAAGCAAGCACATTCTCATTCAAAGTTGCAAGTTACTATGTAGGAACAAGTTTGTATAGGTATTTCAAAGATGCCCAGAACTGAGCTAAACGTGGTATGTGTCCAACATGTAGAAATAACTTCATGCCCCAACTCCCTTACTTCCAGCTAGTAAGTATCACATAATTCCTAATAAAGTTTTGACACAGATTCCCAATTCGGGCATTCAGAACATATAGCACATTGCTGTAAGCAAGCACATTCTCATTCAAAGTTGCAAGTTACTATGTAGGAACAAGTTTGTATAGGTATTTCAAAGATGCCCAGAACTGAGCTAAACGTTGTATGTCTCCAACTCCTAGAAATAACTTCATGCCCCATCTCCCTTACTTCCAGCTAGTAAGGATCACATAATTCCTAACAAATTTTTGACACAGATTCCCAATTCGGGCATTCAGAACATATAGCACGTTGCTGTAAGCAAGCACATTCTCATTCAAAGTTGCAAGTTAGTATGTAGGAACAAGTTTGTATAGGTATTTCAAAGATGCCCAGAACTGAGCTAAACTTGGTATGTGTCCAACCTCTAGAAATAACTTCATGCCCCAACTCCCTTACTTCCAGCTAGTAAGGATCACATAATTCCTTACAAAGTTTTGACACAGATGCCCAATTCGGGCATTCAGAACATATAGCACGTTGCTGTAAGCAAGCACATTCTCATTCAAAGTTGCAAGTTACTATGTAGGAACAAGTTTGTATAGGTATTTCAAAGATGCCCAGAATTGAGCTAACCGATGTATGTCTCCAACTCCTGGAAATAACTTCATGCCCCATCTCCCTTACTTCCAGCTAGTAAGGATCACATAATTCCTAACAAAGTTTTGACACAGATTCCCAATTCGGGCATTCAGAACATATAGCACGTTGCTGTAAGCAAGCACATTCTCATTCAAAGTTGCAAGTTACTATGTAGGAACAAGTTTGTATAGGTATTTCAAAGATGCCCAGAACTGAGCTAAACGTTGTATGTCTCCAACTCCTAGAAATAACTTCATGCCCCATCTCCCTTACTTCCAGCTAGTAAGGATCACATAATTCCTAACAAAGTTTTGACACAGATTCCCAATTCGGGCATTCAGAACATATAGCACGTTGCTGTAAGCAAGCACATTCTCATTCAAAGTTGCAAGTTACTATGTAGGAACAAGTTTGTATAGGTATTTCAAAGATGCCCAGAACTGAGCTAAACTTGGTATGTGTCCAACCTCTAGAAATAACTTCATGCCCCAACTCCCTTACTTCCAGCTAGTAAGGATCACAAAATTCCTAACAAAGTTTTGACACAGATTCCCAATTCGGGCATTCAGAACATATAGCACGTTGCTGTAAGCAAGCACATTCTCATTCAAATTTGCAAGTTACTATGTAGGAACAAGTTTGTATAGGTATTTCAAAGATGCCCAGAACTGAGCTAAACTTGGTATGTGTCCAACTCCGCGAAATAACTTCATGCCCCAACTCCCTTACTTCCAGCTAGGAAGGATCACATAATTCCTAACAAAGTTTTGACACAGATTCCCAATTCGGGCATTCAGAACATATAGCACGTTGCTGTAAGCAAGCACATTCTCATTCAAAGTTGCAAGTTACTATGTAGGAACAAGTTTGTATAGGTATTTCAAAGATGCCCAGAACTGAGCTAAACTTGGTATGTCTCCAACTCCTAGATATAACTTCATGCCCCAACTCCCTTACTTCCAGCTAGTAAGGATCACATAATTCCTAACAAAGTTTTGACACAGATTCCCAATTCGGGCATTCAGAACATATAGCACGTTGCTGTAAGCAAGCACATTCTCATTCAAAGTTGCAAGTTACTATGTAGGAACAAGTTTGTATAGGTATTTCAAAGATGCCCAGAACTGAGCTAAACGTTGTATGTCTCCAACTCCTAGAAATAACTTCATGCCCCATCTCCCTTACTTCCAGCTAGTAAGGATCACATAATTCCTAACAAAGTTTTGACACAGATTCCCAATTCGGGCATTCAGAACATATAGCACGTTGCTGTAAGCAAGCACATTCTCATTCAAAGTTGCAAGTTACTATGTAGGAACAAGTTTGTATAGGTATTTCAAAGATGCCCAGAACTGAGCTAAACGTTGTATGTCTCCAACTCCTAGAAATAACTTCATGCCCCAACTCCCTTACTTCCAGCTAATAAGGATCACATAATTCCTAACAAAGTTTTGACACAGATTCCCAATTCGGGCATTCAGAACATATAGCACGTTGCTGTAAGCAAGCACATTCTCATTCAAAGTTGCAAGTTACTATGTAGGAACAAGTTTGTATAGGTATTTCAAAGATGCCCAGAACTGAGCTAAACGTTGTATGTCTCCAACTCCTAGAAATAACTTCATGCCCCATCTCCCTTACTTCCAGCTAGTAAGGATCACATAATTCCTAACAAAGTTTTGACACAGATTCCCAATTCGGGCATTCAGAACATATAGCACGTTGCTGTAAGCAAGCACATTCTCATTCAAAGTTGCAAGTTACTATGTAGGAACAAGTTTGTATAGGTATTTCAAAGATGCCCAGAACTGAGCTAAAAGTTGTATGTCTCCAACTCCTAGAAATAACTTCATGCCCCATCTCCCTTACTTCCAGCTAGTAAGGATCACATAATTCCTAACAAAGTTTTGACACAGATTCCCAATTCGGGCATTCAGAACATATAGCACGTTGCTGTAAGCAAGCACATTCTGATTCAAAGTTGCAAGTTACTATGTAGGAACAAGTTTGTATAGGTATTTCAAAGATGCCCAGAACTGAGCTAAACTTGGTATGTGTCCAACCTCTAGAAATAACTTCATGCCCCAACTCCCTTACTTCCAGCTAGTAAGGATCACATAATTCCTAACAAAGTTTTGACACAGATTCCCAATTCGGACATTCAGAACATATAGCACGTTGCTGTAAGCAAGCACATTCTCATTCAAAGTTGCAAGTTACTATGTAGGAACAAGTTTGTATAGGTATTTCAAAGATGCCCAGAACTGAGCTAACCGATGTATGTCTCCAACTCCTAGAAATAACTTCATGCCCCATCTCCCTTACTTCCAGCTAGTAAGGATCACATAATTCCTAACAAAGTTTTGACACAGATTCCCAATTCGGGCATTCAGAACATATAGAACGTTGCTGTAAGCAAGCACATTCTCATTCAAAGTTGCAAGTTACTATGTAGGAACAAGTTTGTATAGGTATTTCAAAGATGCCCAGAACTGAGCTAAACGTTGTATGTCTCCAACTCCTAGAAATACCTTCATGCCCCAACTCCCTTACTTCCAGCTAGTAAGGATCACATAATTCCTAACAAAGTTTTGACACAGATTCCCAATTCGGGCATTCAGAACATATAGCACGTTGCTGTAAGCAAGCACATTCTGATTCAAAGTTGCAAGTTACTATGTAGGAACAAGTTTGTATAGGTATTTCAAAGATGCCCAGAACTGAGCTAAACTTGGTATGTGTCCAACCTTTAGAAATAACTTCATGCCCCAACTCCCTTACTTCCAGCTAGTAAGGATCACATAATTCCTAACAAAGTTTTAACACAGATTCCCAATTCGGGCATTCAGAACATATAGCACGTTGCTGTAAGCAAGCACATTCTCATTCAAAGTTGCAAGTTACTATGTAGGAACAAGTTTGTATAGGTATTTCAAAGATGCCCAGAACTGAGCTAAACGTGGTATGTGTCCAACATGTAGAAATAACTTCATGCCCCAACTCCCTTACTTCCAGCTAGTAAGTATCACATAATTCCTAACAAAGTTTTGACACAGATTCCCAATTCGGGCATTCAGAACATATAGCACATTGCTGTAAGCAAGCACATTCTCATTCAAAGTTGCAAGTTACTATGTAGGAACAAGTTTGTATAGGTATTTCAAAGATGCCCAGAACTGAGCTAAACGTTGTATGTCTCCAACTCCTAGAAATAACTTCATGCCCCATCTCCCTTACTTCCAGCTAGTAAGGATCACATAATTCCTAACAAATTTTTGACACAGATTCCCAATTCGGGCATTCAGAACATATAGCACGTTGCTGTAAGCAAGCACATTCTCATTCAAAGTTGCAAGTTAGTATGTAGGAACAAGTTTGTATAGGTATTTCAAAGATGCCCAGAACTGAGCTAAACTTGGTATGTGTCCAACCTCTAGAAATAACTTCATGCCCCAACTCCCTTACTTCCAGCTAGTAAGGATCACATAATTCCTTACAAAGTTTTGACACAGATGCCCAATTCGGGCATTCAGAACATATAGCACGTTGCTGTAAGCAAGCACATTCTCATTCAAAGTTGCAAGTTACTATGTAGGAACAAGTTTGTATAGGTATTTCAAAGATGCCCAGAATTGAGCTAACCGATGTATGTCTCCAACTCCTGGAAATAACTTCATGCCCCATCTCCCTTACTTCCAGCTAGTAAGGATCACATAATTCCTAACAAAGTTTTGACACAGATTCCCAATTCGGGCATTCAGAACATATAGCACGTTGCTGTAAGCAAGCACATTCTCATTCAAAGTTGCAAGTTACTATGTAGGAACAAGTTTGTATAGGTATTTCAAAGATGCCCAGAACTGAGCTAAACGTTGTATGTCTCCAACTCCTAGAAATACCTTCATGCCCCAACTCCCTTACTTCCAGCTAGTAAGGATCACATAATTCCTAACAAATTTTGACACAGATTCCCAATTCGGGCATTCAGAACATATAGCACGTTGCTGTAATCAAGCACATTCTCATTCAAAGTTGCAAGTTACTATGTAGGAACAAGTTTGTATAGGTATTTCAAAGATGCCCAGAACTGAGCTAAACGTTGTATGTCTCCAACTCCTAGAAATAACTTCATGCCCCATCTCCCTTACTTCCAGCTAGTAAGGATCACATAATTCCTAACAAAGTTTTGACACAGATTCCCAATTCGGGCATTCAGAACATATAGCACGTTGCTGTAAGCAAGCACATTCTGATTCAAAGTTGCAAGTTACTATGTAGGAACAAGTTTGTATAGGTATTTCAAAGATGCCCAGAACTGAGCTAAACTTGGTATGTGTCCAACCTTTAGAAATAACTTCATGCCCCAACTCCCTTACTTCCAGCTAGTAAGGATCACATAATTCCTAACAAAGTTTTAACACAGATTCCCAATTCGGGCATTCAGAACATATAGCACGTTGCTGTAAGCAAGCACATTCTCATTCAAAGTTGCAAGTTACTATGTAGGAACAAGTTTGTATAGGTATTTCAAAGATGCCCAGAACTGAGCTAAACGTGGTATGTGTCCAACATGTAGAAATAACTTCATGCCCCAACTCCCTTACTTCCAGCTAGTAAGTATCACATAATTCCTAATAAAGTTTTGACACAGATTCCCAATTCGGGCATTCAGAACATATAGCACATTGCTGTAAGCAAGCACATTCTCATTCAAAGTTGCAAGTTACTATGTAGGAACAAGTTTGTATAGGTATTTCAAAGATGCCCAGAACTGAGCTAAACGTTGTATGTCTCCAACTCCTAGAAATAACTTCATGCCCCATCTCCCTTACTTCCAGCTAGTAAGGATCACATAATTCCTAACAAATTTTTGACACAGATTCCCAATTCGGGCATTCAGAACATATAGCACGTTGCTGTAAGCAAGCACATTCTCATTCAAAGTTGCAAGTTAGTATGTAGGAACAAGTTTGTATAGGTATTTCAAAGATGCCCAGAACTGAGCTAAACTTGGTATGTGTCCAACCTCTAGAAATAACTTCATGCCCCAACTCCCTTACTTCCAGCTAGTAAGGATCACATAATTCCTTACAAAGTTTTGACACAGATGCCCAATTCGGGCATTCAGAACATATAGCACGTTGCTGTAAGCAAGCACATTCTCATTCAAAGTTGCAAGTTACTATGTAGGAACAAGTTTGTATAGGTATTTCAAAGATGCCCAGAATTGAGCTAACCGATGTATGTCTCCAACTCCTGGAAATAACTTCATGCCCCATCTCCCTTACTTCCAGCTAGTAAGGATCACATAATTCCTAACAAAGTTTTGACACAGATTCCCAATTCGGGCATTCAGAACATATAGCACGTTGCTGTAAGCAAGCACATTCTCATTCAAAGTTGCAAGTTACTATGTAGGAACAAGTTTGTATAGGTATTTCAAAGATGCCCAGAACTGAGCTAAACGTTGTATGTCTCCAACTCCTAGAAATAACTTCATGCCCCATCTCCCTTACTTCCAGCTAGTAAGGATCACATAATTCCTAACAAAGTTTTGACACAGATTCCCAATTCGGGCATTCAGAACATATAGCACGTTGCTGTAAGCAAGCACATTCTCATTCAAAGTTGCAAGTTACTATGTAGGAACAAGTTTGTATAGGTATTTCAAAGATGCCCAGAACTGAGCTAAACTTGGTATGTGTCCAACCTCTAGAAATAACTTCATGCCCCAACTCCCTTACTTCCAGCTAGTAAGGATCACAAAATTCCTAACAAAGTTTTGACACAGATTCCCAATTCGGGCATTCAGAACATATAGCACGTTGCTGTAAGCAAGCACATTCTCATTCAAATTTGCAAGTTACTATGTAGGAACAAGTTTGTATAGGTATTTCAAAGATGCCCAGAACTGAGCTAAACTTGGTATGTGTCCAACTCCGCGAAATAACTTCATGCCCCAACTCCCTTACTTCCAGCTAGGAAGGATCACATAATTCCTAACAAAGTTTTGACACAGATTCCCAATTCGGGCATTCAGAACATATAGCACGTTGCTGTAAGCAAGCACATTCTCATTCAAAGTTGCAAGTTACTATGTAGGAACAAGTTTGTATAGGTATTTCAAAGATGCCCAGAACTGAGCTAAACTTGGTATGTCTCCAACTCCTAGATATAACTTCATGCCCCAACTCCCTTACTTCCAGCTAGTAAGGATCACATAATTCCTAACAAAGTTTTGACACAGATTCCCAATTCGGGCATTCAGAACATATAGCACGTTGCTGTAAGCAAGCACATTCTCATTCAAAGTTGCAAGTTACTATGTAGGAACAAGTTTGTATAGGTATTTCAAAGATGCCCAGAACTGAGCTAAACGTTGTATGTCTCCAACTCCTAGAAATAACTTCATGCCCCATCTCCCTTACTTCCAGCTAGTAAGGATCACATAATTCCTAACAAAGTTTTGACACAGATTCCCAATTCGGGCATTCAGAACATATAGCACGTTGCTGTAAGCAAGCACATTCTCATTCAAAGTTGCAAGTTACTATGTAGGAACAAGTTTGTATAGGTATTTCAAAGATGCCCAGAACTGAGCTAAACGTTGTATGTCTCCAACTCCTAGAAATAACTTCATGCCCCAACTCCCTTACTTCCAGCTAATAAGGATCACATAATTCCTAACAAAGTTTTGACACAGATTCCCAATTCGGGCATTCAGAACATATAGCACGTTGCTGTAAGCAAGCACATTCTCATTCAAAGTTGCAAGTTACTATGTAGGAACAAGTTTGTATAGGTATTTCAAAGATGCCCAGAACTGAGCTAAACGTTGTATGTCTCCAACTCCTAGAAATAACTTCATGCCCCATCTCCCTTACTTCCAGCTAGTAAGGATCACATAATTCCTAACAAAGTTTTGACACAGATTCCCAATTCGGGCATTCAGAACATATAGCACGTTGCTGTAAGCAAGCACATTCTCATTCAAAGTTGCAAGTTACTATGTAGGAACAAGTTTGTATAGGTATTTCAAAGATGCCCAGAACTGAGCTAAAAGTTGTATGTCTCCAACTCCTAGAAATAACTTCATGCCCCATCTCCCTTACTTCCAGCTAGTAAGGATCACATAATTCCTAACAAAGTTTTGACACAGATTCCCAATTCGGGCATTCAGAACATATAGCACGTTGCTGTAAGCAAGCACATTCTGATTCAAAGTTGCAAGTTACTATGTAGGAACAAGTTTGTATAGGTATTTCAAAGATGCCCAGAACTGAGCTAAACTTGGTATGTGTCCAACCTCTAGAAATAACTTCATGCCCCAACTCCCTTACTTCCAGCTAGTAAGGATCACATAATTCCTAACAAAGTTTTGACACAGATTCCCAATTCGGACATTCAGAACATATAGCACGTTGCTGTAAGCAAGCACATTCTCATTCAAAGTTGCAAGTTACTATGTAGGAACAAGTTTGTATAGGTATTTCAAAGATGCCCAGAACTGAGCTAACCGATGTATGTCTCCAACTCCTAGAAATAACTTCATGCCCCATCTCCCTTACTTCCAGCTAGTAAGGATCACATAATTCCTAACAAAGTTTTGACACAGATTCCCAATTCGGGCATTCAGAACATATAGAACGTTGCTGTAAGCAAGCACATTCTCATTCAAAGTTGCAAGTTACTATGTAGGAACAAGTTTGTATAGGTATTTCAAAGATGCCCAGAACTGAGCTAAACGTTGTATGTCTCCAACTCCTAGAAATACCTTCATGCCCCAACTCCCTTACTTCCAGCTAGTAAGGATCACATAATTCCTAACAAAGTTTTGACACAGATTCCCAATTCGGGCATTCAGAACATATAGCACGTTGCTGTAAGCAAGCACATTCTGATTCAAAGTTGCAAGTTACTATGTAGGAACAAGTTTGTATAGGTATTTCAAAGATGCCCAGAACTGAGCTAAACTTGGTATGTGTCCAACCTTTAGAAATAACTTCATGCCCCAACTCCCTTACTTCCAGCTAGTAAGGATCACATAATTCCTAACAAAGTTTTAACACAGATTCCCAATTCGGGCATTCAGAACATATAGCACGTTGCTGTAAGCAAGCACATTCTCATTCAAAGTTGCAAGTTACTATGTAGGAACAAGTTTGTATAGGTATTTCAAAGATGCCCAGAACTGAGCTAAACGTGGTATGTGTCCAACATGTAGAAATAACTTCATGCCCCAACTCCCTTACTTCCAGCTAGTAAGTATCACATAATTCCTAACAAAGTTTTGACACAGATTCCCAATTCGGGCATTCAGAACATATAGCACATTGCTGTAAGCAAGCACATTCTCATTCAAAGTTGCAAGTTACTATGTAGGAACAAGTTTGTATAGGTATTTCAAAGATGCCCAGAACTGAGCTAAACGTTGTATGTCTCCAACTCCTAGAAATAACTTCATGCCCCATCTCCCTTACTTCCAGCTAGTAAGGATCACATAATTCCTAACAAATTTTTGACACAGATTCCCAATTCGGGCATTCAGAACATATAGCACGTTGCTGTAAGCAAGCACATTCTCATTCAAAGTTGCAAGTTAGTATGTAGGAACAAGTTTGTATAGGTATTTCAAAGATGCCCAGAACTGAGCTAAACTTGGTATGTGTCCAACCTCTAGAAATAACTTCATGCCCCAACTCCCTTACTTCCAGCTAGTAAGGATCACATAATTCCTTACAAAGTTTTGACACAGATGCCCAATTCGGGCATTCAGAACATATAGCACGTTGCTGTAAGCAAGCACATTCTCATTCAAAGTTGCAAGTTACTATGTAGGAACAAGTTTGTATAGGTATTTCAAAGATGCCCAGAATTGAGCTAACCGATGTATGTCTCCAACTCCTGGAAATAACTTCATGCCCCATCTCCCTTACTTCCAGCTAGTAAGGATCACATAATTCCTAACAAAGTTTTGACACAGATTCCCAATTCGGGCATTCAGAACATATAGCACGTTGCTGTAAGCAAGCACATTCTCATTCAAAGTTGCAAGTTACTATGTAGGAACAAGTTTGTATAGGTATTTCAAAGATGCCCAGAACTGAGCTAAACGTTGTATGTCTCCAACTCCTAGAAATAACTTCATGCCCCATCTCCCTTACTTCCAGCTAGTAAGGATCACATAATTCCTAACAAAGTTTTGACACAGATTCCCAATTCGGGCATTCAGAACATATAGCACGTTGCTGTAAGCAAGCACATTCTCATTCAAAGTTGCAAGTTACTATGTAGGAACAAGTTTGTATAGGTATTTCAAAGATGCCCAGAACTGAGCTAAACTTGGTATGTGTCCAACCTCTAGAAATAACTTCATGCCCCAACTCCCTTACTTCCAGCTAGTAAGGATCACAAAATTCCTAACAAAGTTTTGACACAGATTCCCAATTCGGGCATTCAGAACATATAGCACGTTGCTGTAAGCAAGCACATTCTCATTCAAATTTGCAAGTTACTATGTAGGAACAAGTTTGTATAGGTATTTCAAAGATGCCCAGAACTGAGCTAAACTTGGTATGTGTCCAACTCCGCGAAATAACTTCATGCCCCAACTCCCTTACTTCCAGCTAGGAAGGATCACATAATTCCTAACAAAGTTTTGACACAGATTCCCAATTCGGGCATTCAGAACATATAGCACGTTGCTGTAAGCAAGCACATTCTCATTCAAAGTTGCAAGTTACTATGTAGGAACAAGTTTGTATAGGTATTTCAAAGATGCCCAGAACTGAGCTAAACTTGGTATGTCTCCAACTCCTAGATATAACTTCATGCCCCAACTCCCTTACTTCCAGCTAGTAAGGATCACATAATTCCTAACAAAGTTTTGACACAGATTCCCAATTCGGGCATTCAGAACATATAGCACGTTGCTGTAAGCAAGCACATTCTCATTCAAAGTTGCAAGTTACTATGTAGGAACAAGTTTGTATAGGTATTTCAAAGATGCCCAGAACTGAGCTAAACGTTGTATGTCTCCAACTCCTAGAAATAACTTCATGCCCCATCTCCCTTACTTCCAGCTAGTAAGGATCACATAATTCCTAACAAAGTTTTGACACAGATTCCCAATTCGGGCATTCAGAACATATAGCACGTTGCTGTAAGCAAGCACATTCTCATTCAAAGTTGCAAGTTACTATGTAGGAACAAGTTTGTATAGGTATTTCAAAGATGCCCAGAACTGAGCTAAACGTTGTATGTCTCCAACTCCTAGAAATAACTTCATGCCCCAACTCCCTTACTTCCAGCTAATAAGGATCACATAATTCCTAACAAAGTTTTGACACAGATTCCCAATTCGGGCATTCAGAACATATAGCACGTTGCTGTAAGCAAGCACATTCTCATTCAAAGTTGCAAGTTACTATGTAGGAACAAGTTTGTATAGGTATTTCAAAGATGCCCAGAACTGAGCTAAACGTTGTATGTCTCCAACTCCTAGAAATAACTTCATGCCCCATCTCCCTTACTTCCAGCTAGTAAGGATCACATAATTCCTAACAAAGTTTTGACACAGATTCCCAATTCGGGCATTCAGAACATATAGCACGTTGCTGTAAGCAAGCACATTCTCATTCAAAGTTGCAAGTTACTATGTAGGAACAAGTTTGTATAGGTATTTCAAAGATGCCCAGAACTGAGCTAAAAGTTGTATGTCTCCAACTCCTAGAAATAACTTCATGCCCCATCTCCCTTACTTCCAGCTAGTAAGGATCACATAATTCCTAACAAAGTTTTGACACAGATTCCCAATTCGGGCATTCAGAACATATAGCACGTTGCTGTAAGCAAGCACATTCTGATTCAAAGTTGCAAGTTACTATGTAGGAACAAGTTTGTATAGGTATTTCAAAGATGCCCAGAACTGAGCTAAACTTGGTATGTGTCCAACCTCTAGAAATAACTTCATGCCCCAACTCCCTTACTTCCAGCTAGTAAGGATCACATAATTCCTAACAAAGTTTTGACACAGATTCCCAATTCGGACATTCAGAACATATAGCACGTTGCTGTAAGCAAGCACATTCTCATTCAAAGTTGCAAGTTACTATGTAGGAACAAGTTTGTATAGGTATTTCAAAGATGCCCAGAACTGAGCTAACCGATGTATGTCTCCAACTCCTAGAAATAACTTCATGCCCCATCTCCCTTACTTCCAGCTAATAAGGATCACATAATTCCTAACAAAGTTTTGACACAGATTCCCAATTCGGGCATTCAGAACATATAGCACGTTGCTGTAAGCAAGCACATTCTCATTCAAAGTTGCAAGTTACTATGTAGGAACCAGTTTGTATAGGTATTTCAAAGATGCCCAGAACTGAGCTAACCGTTGTATGTCTCCAACTCCTAGAAATAACTTCATGCCCCATCTCCCTTACTTCCAGCTAGTAAGGATCACATAATTCCTAACAAAGTTTTGACACAGATTCCCAATTCGGGCATTCAGAACATATAGCACGTTGCTGTAAGCAAGCACATTCTCATTCAAAGTTGCAAGTTACTATGTAGGAACAAGTTTGTATAGGTATTTCAAAGATGCCCAGAACTGAGCTAAACGTTGTATGTCTCCAACTCCTAGAAATAACTTCATGCCCCATCTCCCTTACTTCCAGCTAGTAAGGATCACATAATTCCTAACAAAGTTTTGACACAGATTCCCAATTCGGGCATTCAGAACATATAGCACGTTGCTGTAAGCAAGCACATTCTCATTCAAAGTTGCAAGTTACTATGTAGGAACAAGTTTGTATAGGTATTTCAAAGATGCCCAGAACTGAGCTAAAAGTTGTATGTCTCCAACTCCTAGAAATAACTTCATGCCCCATCTCCCTTACTTCCAGCTAGTAAGGATCACATAATTCCTAACAAAGTTTTGACACAGATTCCCAATTCGGGCATTCAGAACATATAGCACGTTGCTGTAAGCAAGCACATTCTGATTCAAAGTTGCAAGTTACTATGTAGGAACAAGTTTGTATAGGTATTTCAAAGATGCCCAGAACTGAGCTAAACTTGGTATGTGTCCAACCTCTAGAAATAACTTCATGCCCCAACTCCCTTACTTCCAGCTAGTAAGGATCACATAATTCCTAACAAAGTTTTGACACAGATTCCCAATTCGGACATTCAGAACATATAGCACGTTGCTGTAAGCAAGCACATTCTCATTCAAAGTTGCAAGTTACTATGTAGGAACAAGTTTGTATAGGTATTTCAAAGATGCCCAGAACTGAGCTAACCGATGTATGTCTCCAACTCCTAGAAATAACTTCATGCCCCATCTCCCTTACTTCCAGCTAGTAAGGATCACATAATTCCTAACAAAGTTTTGACACAGATTCCCAATTCGGGCATTCAGAACATATAGCACGTTGCTGTAAGCAAGCACATTCTCATTCAAAGTTGCAAGTTACTATGTAGGAACCAGTTTGTATAGGTATTTCAAAGATGCCCAGAACTGAGCTAACCGTTGTATGTCTCCAACTCCTAGAAATAACTTCATGCCCCATCTCCCTTACTTCCAGCTAGTAAGGATCACATAATTCCTAACAAAGTTTTGACACAGATTCCCAATTCGGGCATTCAGAACATATAGCACGTTGCTGTAAGCAAGCACATTCTGATTCAAAGTTGCAAGTTACTATGTAGGAACAAGTTTGTATAGGTATTTCAAAGATGCCCAGAACTGAGCTAAACTTGGTATGTGTCCAACCTTTAGAAATAACTTCATGCCCCAACTCCCTTACTTCCAGCTAGTAAGGATCACATAATTCCTAACAAATTTTGACACAGATTCCCAATTCGGGCATTCAGAACATATAGCACGTTGCTGTAAGCAAGCACATTCTCATTCAAAGTTGCAAGTTACTATGTAGGAACAAGTTTGTATAGGTATTTCAAAGATGCCCAGAACTGAGCTAAACGTGGTATGTGTCCAACATGTAGAAATAACTTCATGCCCCAACTCCCTTACTTCCAGCTAGTAAGTATCACATAATTCCTAACAAAGTTTTGACACAGATTCCCAATTCGGGCATTCAGAACATATAGCACATTGCTGTAAGCAAGCACATTCTCATTCAAAGTTGCAAGTTACTATGTAGGAACAAGTTTGTATAGGTATTTCAAAGATGCCCAGAACTGAGCTAAACGTTGTATGTCTCCAACTCCTAGAAATAACTTCATGCCCCATCTCCCTTACTTCCAGCTAGTAAGGATCACATAATTCCTAACAAATTTTTGACACAGATTCCCAATTCGGGCATTCAGAACATATAGCACGTTGCTGTAAGCAAGCACATTCTCATTCAAAGTTGCAAGTTAGTATGTAGGAACAAGTTTGTATAGGTATTTCAAAGATGCCCAGAACTGAGCTAAACTTGGTATGTGTCCAACCTCTAGAAATAACTTCATGCCCCAACTCCCTTACTTCCAGCTAGTAAGGATCACATAATTCCTTACAAAGTTTTGACACAGATGCCCAATTCGGGCATTCAGAACATATAGCACGTTGCTGTAAGCAAGCACATTCTCATTCAAAGTTGCAAGTTACTATGTAGGAACAAGTTTGTATAGGTATTTCAAAGATGCCCAGAACTGAGCTAAACGTTGTATGTCTCCAACACCTAGAAATAACTTCATGCCCCAACTCCCTTACTTCCAGCTAGTAAGGATCACATAATTCCTAACAAAGTTTTGACACAGATTCCCAATTCGGGCATTCAGAACATATAGCACGTTGCTGTAAGCAAGCACATTCTCATTCAAAGTTGCAAGTTACTATGTAGGAACAAGTTTGTATAGGTATTTCAAAGATGCCCAGAACTGAGCTAAACGTTGTATGTCTCCAACACCTAGAAATAACTTCATGCCCCAACTCCCTTACTTCCAGCTAGTAAGGATCACATAATTCCTAACAAAGTTTTGACACAGATTCCCAATTCGGGCATTCAGAACATATAGCACGTTGCTGTAAGCAAGCACATTCTCATTCAAAGTTGCAAGTTACTATGTAGGAACAAGTTTGTATAGGTATTTCAAAGATGCCCAGAACTGAGCTAAACGTTGTATGTCTCCAACTCCTAGAAATAACTTCATGCCCCATCTCCCTTACTTCCAGCTAGTAAGGATCACATAATTCCTAACAAAGTTTTGACACAGATTCCCAATTCGGGCATTCAGAACATATAGCACGTTGCTGTAAGCAAGCACATTCTCATTCAAAGTTGCAAGTTACTATGTAGGAACAAGTTTGTATAGGTATTTCAAAGATGCCCAGAACTGAGCTAAAAGTTGTATGTCTCCAACTCCTAGAAATAACTTCATGCCCCATCTCCCTTACTTCCAGCTAGTAAGGATCACATAATTCCTAACAAAGTTTTGACACAGATTCCCAATTCGGGCATTCAGAACATATAGCACGTTGCTGTAAGCAAGCACATTCTGATTCAAAGTTGCAAGTTACTATGTAGGAACAAGTTTGTATAGGTATTTCAAAGATGCCCAGAACTGAGCTAAACTTGGTATGTGTCCAACCTCTAGAAATAACTTCATGCCCCAACTCCCTTACTTCCAGCTAGTAAGGATCACATAATTCCTAACAAAGTTTTGACACAGATTCCCAATTCGGACATTCAGAACATATAGCACGTTGCTGTAAGCAAGCACATTCTCATTCAAAGTTGCAAGTTACTATGTAGGAACAAGTTTGTATAGGTATTTCAAAGATGCCCAGAACTGAGCTAACCGATGTATGTCTCCAACTCCTAGAAATAACTTCATGCCCCATCTCCCTTACTTCCAGCTAGTAAGGATCACATAATTCCTAACAAAGTTTTGACACAGATTCCCAATTCGGGCATTCAGAACATATAGCACGTTGCTGTAAGCAAGCACATTCTCATTCAAAGTTGCAAGTTACTATGTAGGAACCAGTTTGTATAGGTATTTCAAAGATGCCCAGAACTGAGCTAACCGTTGTATGTCTCCAACTCCTAGAAATAACTTCATGCCCCATCTCCCTTACTTCCAGCTAGTAAGGATCACATAATTCCTAACAAAGTTTTGACACAGATTCCCAATTCGGGCATTCAGAACATATAGCACGTTGCTGTAAGCAAGCACATTCTGATTCAAAGTTGCAAGTTACTATGTAGGAACAAGTTTGTATAGGTATTTCAAAGATGCCCAGAACTGAGCTAAACTTGGTATGTGTCCAACCTTTAGAAATAACTTCATGCCCCAACTCCCTTACTTCCAGCTAGTAAGGATCACATAATTCCTAACAAATTTTGACACAGATTCCCAATTCGGGCATTCAGAACATATAGCACGTTGCTGTAAGCAAGCACATTCTCATTCAAAGTTGCAAGTTACTATGTAGGAACAAGTTTGTATAGGTATTTCAAAGATGCCCAGAACTGAGCTAAACGTGGTATGTGTCCAACATGTAGAAATAACTTCATGCCCCAACTCCCTTACTTCCAGCTAGTAAGTATCACATAATTCCTAACAAAGTTTTGACACAGATTCCCAATTCGGGCATTCAGAACATATAGCACATTGCTGTAAGCAAGCACATTCTCATTCAAAGTTGCAAGTTACTATGTAGGAACAAGTTTGTATAGGTATTTCAAAGATGCCCAGAACTGAGCTAAACGTTGTATGTCTCCAACTCCTAGAAATAACTTCATGCCCCATCTCCCTTACTTCCAGCTAGTAAGGATCACATAATTCCTAACAAATTTTTGACACAGATTCCCAATTCGGGCATTCAGAACATATAGCACGTTGCTGTAAGCAAGCACATTCTCATTCAAAGTTGCAAGTTAGTATGTAGGAACAAGTTTGTATAGGTATTTCAAAGATGCCCAGAACTGAGCTAAACTTGGTATGTGTCCAACCTCTAGAAATAACTTCATGCCCCAACTCCCTTACTTCCAGCTAGTAAGGATCACATAATTCCTTACAAAGTTTTGACACAGATGCCCAATTCGGGCATTCAGAACATATAGCACGTTGCTGTAAGCAAGCACATTCTCATTCAAAGTTGCAAGTTACTATGTAGGAACAAGTTTGTATAGGTATTTCAAAGATGCCCAGAATTGAGCTAACCGATGTATGTCTCCAACTCCTGGAAATAACTTCATGCCCCATCTCCCTTACTTCCAGCTAGTAAGGATCACATAATTCCTAACAAAGTTTTGACACAGATTCCCAATTCGGGCATTCAGAACATATAGCACGTTGCTGTAAGCAAGCACATTCTCATTCAAAGTTGCAAGTTACTATGTAGGAACAAGTTTGTATAGGTATTTCAAAGATGCCCAGAACTGAGCTAAACGTTGTATGTCTCCAACTCCTAGAAATAACTTCATGCCCCATCTCCCTTACTTCCAGCTAGTAAGGATCACATAATTCCTAACAAAGTTTTGACACAGATTCCCAATTCGGGCATTCAGAACATATAGCACGTTGCTGTAAGCAAGCACATTCTCATTCAAAGTTGCAAGTTACTATGTAGGAACAAGTTTGTATAGGTATTTCAAAGATGCCCAGAACTGAGCTAAACTTGGTATGTGTCCAACCTCTAGAAATAACTTCATGCCCCAACTCCCTTACTTCCAGCTAGTAAGGATCACAAAATTCCTAACAACGTTTTGACACAGATTCCCAATTCGGGCATTCAGAACATATAGCACGTTGCTGTAAGCAAGCACATTCTCATTCAAATTTGCAAGTTACTATGTAGGAACAAGTTTGTATAGGTATTTCAAAGATGCCCAGAACTGAGCTAAACTTGGTATGTGTCCAACTCCGCGAAATAACTTCATGCCCCAACTCCCTTACTTCCAGCTAGGAAGGATCACATAATTCCTAACAAAGTTTTGACACAGATTCCCAATTCGGGCATTCAGAACATATAGCACGTTGCTGTAAGCAAGCACATTCTCATTCAAAGTTGCAAGTTACTATGTAGGAACAAGTTTGTATAGGTATTTCAAAGATGCCCAGAACTGAGCTAAACTTGGTATGTCTCCAACTCCTAGATATAACTTCATGCCCCAACTCCCTTACTTCCAGCTAGTAAGGATCACATAATTCCTAACAAAGTTTTGACACAGATTCCCAATTCGGGCATTCAGAACATATAGCACGTTGCTGTAAGCAAGCACATTCTCATTCAAAGTTGCAAGTTACTATGTAGGAACAAGTTTGTATAGGTATTTCAAAGATGCCCAGAACTGAGCTAAACGTTGTATGTCTCCAACTCCTAGAAATAACTTCATGACCCATCTCCCTTACTTCCAGCTAGTGAGGATCACATAATTCCTAACAAAGTTTTGACACAGATTCCCAATTCGGGCATTCAGAACATATAGCACGTTGCTGTAAGCAAGCACATTCTCATTCAAAGTTGCAAGTTACTATGTAGGAACAAGTTTGTATAGGTATTTCAAAGATGCCCAGAACTGAGCTAAAAGTTGTATGTCTCCAACTCCTAGAAATAACTTCATGCCCCATCTCCCTTACTTCCAGCTAGTAAGGATCACATAATTCCTAACAAAGTTTTGACACAGATTCCCAATTCGGGCATTCAGAACATATAGCACGTTGCTGTAAGCAAGCACATTCTCATTCAAAGTTGCAAGTTACTATGTAGGAACAAGTTTGTATAGGTATTTCAAAGATGCCCAGAACTGAGCTAAACTTGGTATGTCTCCAACCTCTAGAAATAACTTCATGCCCCAACTTCCTTACTTCCAGCTAGTAAGGATCACATAATTCCTAACAAAGTTTTGACACAGATTCCCAATTCGGACATTCAGAACATATAGCACGTTGCTGTAAGCAAGCACATTCTCATTCAAAGTTGCAAGTTACTATGTAGGAACAAGTTTGTATAGGTATTTCAAAGATGCCCAGAACTGAGCTAACCGATGTATGTCTCCAACTCCTAGAAATAACTTCATGCCCCATCTCCCTTACTTCCAGCTGGTAAGGATCACATAATTCCTAACAAAGTTTTGACACAGATTCCCAATTCGGGCATTCAGAACATATAGCACGTTGCTGTAAGCAAGCACATTCTCATTCAAAGTTGCAGGTTACTATGTAGGAACCAGTTTGTATAGGTATTTCAAAGATGCCCAGAACTGAGCTAACCGTTGTATGTCTCCAACTCCTAGAAATAACTTCATGCCCCATCTCCCTTACTTCCAGCTAGTAAGGATCACATAATTCCTAACAAAGTTTTGACACAGATTCCCAATTCGGGCATTCAGAACATATAGCACGTTGCTGTAAGCAAGCACATTCTCATTCAAGGTTGCAAGTTACTATGTAGGAACAAGTTTGTATAGGTATTTCAGAGATGCCCAGAACTGAGCTAAACTTGGTATGTGTCCAACCTCTAGAAATAACTTCATGCCCCAACTCCCTTACTTCCAGCTAGTAAGGATCACATAATTCCTAACAATGTTTTGACACAGATTCCCAATTCGGGCATTCAGAACATATAGCACGTAGCTGTAAGCAAGCACATTCTCATTCAAAGTTGCAAGTTACTATGTAGGAACAAGTTTGTATAGGTATTTCAAAGATGCCCAGAACTGAGCTAACCGATGTATGTCTCCAACTCCTAGAAATAACTTCATGCCCCATCTCCCTTACTTCCAGCTAGTAAGGATCACATAATTCCTAACAAAGATTTGACACAGATTCCCAATTCGGGCATTCCGAACATATAGCACGTTGCTGTAAGCAAGCACATTCTGATTCAAAGTTGCAAGTTACTATGTAGGAACAAGTTTGTATAGGTATTTCAAAGATGCCCAGAACTGAGCTAAACGTTGTATGTCTGCAACTCCTAGAAATAACTTCATGCCCCATCTCCCTTACTTCCAGCTAGTAAGGATCACATAATTCCTAACAAAGTTTGGACACAGATTCCCTATTCGGGCATTCAGAACATGTAGCACGTTGCAGTAAGCAAGCACATTCTCATTAAAATTTGCAAGTTACTATTTGGGAACAAGTTTGTATAGGTATTTCAAAGATGCCCAGAGCTGAGCTAAACTTGGTATATCTCCAACTCCTCGAAATAACTTCATGCCCCATCTCCCTTACTTCCAGCTAGTAAGGATCACATAATTCCTAACAAAGTTTTGACACAGATTCCCAATTCGGGCATTCAGAACATATAGCACGTTGCTGTAAGCAAGCACATTCTCATTCAAAGTTGCAAATTACTATGTAGGAACAAGTTTGTATAGGTATTTCAAAGATGCCCAGAACTGAGCTGAACTTGGTATGTGTCCAACCTCTAGAAATAACTTCATGCCCCAACTACCTTACTTCCAGCTAGTAAGGATCACATAATTCCTAAAAAAGTTTTGACACAGATTCCCAATTCGGGCATTCAGAACATATAGCACGTTGCTGTAAGCAAGCACAGTCTCATACAAAGTTGCAAGTTACTATGTAGGAACAAGTTTGTATAGGTATGTCAACGATGCCCAGAACTGAGTTAAACGTTGTGTGTCTGCTCTCCTAGAAATAACTTCATGCCCCATCTCTCTTACTTTCAGCTAATAAGGATCACATAATTCCTAACAAAGTTTTGACACAGATTCCCAATTCGGGCATTCAGAACATATAGCACGTTGCTGTAAGCAAGCACATTCTCATTCAAAGTTGCAAGTTACTAGGTAGGAACAAGTTTGTATAGGTATTTCAAAGATGCCCAGAACTGAGCTAAACGTTGTATGTCTCCAACTCCTAGAAATAACTTCATGCCCCATCTCCCTTACTTCCAGCTAGTAAGGATCACATATTTCCTAACAAAGTTTTGACACAGATTCCCAATTCGGGCATTTAGAACATATAGCACGTTGCTGTAAGCAAACACATTCTCATTCAATGTTGCAAGTTACTATGTAGGAACAAGTTTGTATAGGTATTTCAAAGATGCCCAGACCTGAGCTAAACGTTGTATGTCTGCAACTCCTAGAAATAACTTCATGCCCCATCTCCCTTACTTCCAGCTAGTAAGGATCACATAATTCCTAACAAAGTTTTGACACAGATTCCCAATTCGGGCATTCAGAACATATAGCACGTTGCTGTAAGCAAGCACATTCTCATTCAAAGTTGCAAGTTACTATGTAGGAACAAGTTTGTATAGGACTTTGAAAGATGCCCGGAACTGAGCTGAAGTTTTTATGTCTCCAACTCCTAGAAATAACTTCATGCCCCATCACACTTACTTCCAGCTAGTGAGGAACACATAATTCCTAACAAAGTTTTGACACAGATTCCCAATTCGGGCATTCAGAACATATAGCACGTTGCTGTAAGCAAGCACATTCAATTCAAAGATGCAAGTAACTATGTAGGAACAAGTTTGTATAGGTATTTCAAAGATGCCCAGAATTGAGCTAAACTTGGTATGTCTCCAACTCCTAGAAAAAACTTCATGCCCCATCTCCCTTACTTCCATCTAGTAAGGATCACATAATTCCTAACAAAGTTTTGACACAGATTCCCAATTCGGGCATTCAGAACATATAGCACGTTGCTGTAAGCAAGTACATTCTCATTCAAAGTTGCAAGTTACTAAGTAGGAACAAGTTTGTAAAGGTATTTCAAAGATGCCCAGAACTGAGCTAAACGTTGTATGTCTCCAACTCCTAGAAATAACTTCATGCCCCATCACCCTTACTTCCAGCTAGTAAGGAACACATAATTCCTAACAAAGTTTTGACACAGATTCCCAATTCGGGCATTCAGAACATATTGCACGTTGCTGTAAGCAAGCACATTCTCATTCAAAGTTGCAAGTTACTATGTAGGAACAAGTTTGTATAGGACTTTGAAAGATGCCCGGAACTGAGCTGAAGTTTGTATGTCTCCAACTCCTAGAAATAACTTCATAACTCATCTCCCTTACTTCCAGCTAGTACGGATCACATAATTCCTGACAAAGTTTTGACACAGATTCCCAATTCGGGCATTCAGAACATATAGCACGTTGCTGTAAGCAAGCACATTCTCATTCAAAGTTTCAAGTTACTATGTAGGAACAAGTTTGTATAGGTATTTCAAAGATGCCCAGAACTGAGCTAAACGTTGTATGTCTCCAACTCCTAGAAATAACTTCATGCCCCATCTCACTTACTTCCAGCTAGTAAGGATCACATAATTCCTAACCAAGTTTTGACACAGATTCCCATTTCGGGCATTCAGAATATATAGCACGTTGCTGTAAGCAAGCACATTCTGATTCAAAGTTGCAAGTTACTATGTAGGAACAAGTTTGTACAGGTATTTCAAAGATGCCCAGAACTGAGCTAAGTTGGTATGTGTCCAACCTCTAGAAATAACTTCATGCCCCAACTCCCTTACTTCCAGCTAGTAAGGATCACATAATTCCTAACAAAGTTTTGACACAGATTCCCAATTCGGGCATTCAGAACATATAGCACGTTGCTGTAAGCAAGCACATTCTCATTCAAAGTTGCAAGTTACTATGTAGGAACAAGTTTGTATAGGTATTTCAAAGATGCCCAGAACTGAGCTAAACGTTGTATGTCTCCAACTCCTAGAAATAACTTCATGCCCCATCTCACTTACTTTCAGCTAGTAAGGATCACATAATTTCTAACAAAGTTTTGACACAGATTCCCAATTCTGGCATTAAGAACATATAGCACGTTTCTGTAAGCAAGCACATTCTCATTCAAAGTTGCAAGTTACTATGTAGGAACAAGTTTGTATAGGTATTTCAAAGATGCCCAGAACTGAGCTAAACTTGGTATGTCTCCAACTCCTAGAAATAACTTCATGCCCCATCTCCCTTACTTCCAGCTAGTAAGGATCACATAATTCCTAACAAAGTTTTGACACAGATTCCCAATTCGGGCATTCAGAACATATAGCACGTTGCTGTAAGCAAGCACATTCTCATTCAAAGTTGCAAGTTACAATGTAGGAACAAGTTTGTATAGGTATTTCAAAGATGTCCAGAACTGAGCTAAACTTGGTATGTGTCCAACTCCTAGAAAAACCTTCATACCCCATCTCACTTACTTCCAGCTAGTAAAGATCACATAATTCCTAACAAAATTTGACATAGATTCCCAATTCGGGCATTCAGAACATATAGCACGTTGCTGTAAGCAAGCACATTCTCATTCAAAGTTGCAAGTTACTATGTAGGAACAAGTTTGTATAGGTATTTCAAAGATGCCCAGAACTGAGCTAAACTTGGTATGTGTCCAACCTCTAGAAATAACTTCATGCCCCAACTCCCTTACTTCCAGCTAGTAAGGATCACATAATTCCTAACAAAGATTTGACACAGATTCCCCATTCGGGCATTCAGAACATATAGCAAGTTGCTGTAAGCAAGCACATTCTCATTCAAAGTTGCAAGTTACTATGTAGGAACAAGTTTGTATAGGTATTTCAAAGATGCCCAGAACTGAGCTAAACGTTGTATGTCTCCAACTCCTAGAAATAACTTCATGCCCCATCTCCCTTACTTCCAGCTAGTAAGGATCACATAATTCCTAACAAAGTTTTGACACAGATTCCCTATTCGGGCATTCAGAACATATAGCACGTTGCTGTAAGCAAGCATATTCTCATTCAAAGTTGCAAGTTACTATGTAGGAACAAGTTTGTATAGGTATTTCAAAGATGCCCAGAACTGAGCTAAACTTGGTATGTCTCCAACCTCTAGAAATAACTTCATGCCCCAACTCCCTTACTTTCAGCTAGTAAGGATCACATAATTCCTAACAAAGTTTTGACACAGATTCCCAATTCGGGCATTCAGAACATATAGCACGTTGCTGTAAGCAAGCACATTCTCATTCAAAGTTGCAAGTTACTATGTAGGAACAAGTTTGTATAGGTATTTCAAAGATGCCCAGAACTGAGCTAAACTTGGTATGTGTCCAACTCCTCGAAATAACTTCTTGCCCCAACTCCCTTACTTCCAGCTACTAAGGATCACATAATTACTAACAAAGTTTTGACACAGATTCCCAATTCGGGCATTCAGAACATATAGCACGTTGCTGTAAGCAAGCACATTCAATTCAAAGATGCAAGTAACTATGTAGGAACAAGTTTGTATAGGTATTTCAAAGATGCCCAGAATTGAGCTAAACTTGGTATGTCTCCAACTCCTAGAAAAAACTTCATGCCCCATCTCCCTTACTTCCATCTAGTAAGGATCACATAATTCCTAACAAAGTTTTGACACAGATTCCCAATTCGGGCATTCAGAACATATAGCACGTTGCTGTAAGCAAGTACATTCTCATTCAAAGTTGCAAGTTACTAAGTAGGAACAAGTTTGTAAAGGTATTTCAAAGATGCCCAGAACTGAGCTAAACGTTGTATGTCTCCAACTCCTAGAAATAACTTCATTCCCCATCACACTTACTTCCAGCTAGTAAGGAACACATAATTCCTAACAAAGTTTTGACACAGATTCCCAATTCGGGCATTCAGAACATATAGCACGTTGCTGTAAGCAAGCACATTCTCATTCAAAGTTGCAAGTTACTATGTAGGAACAAGTTTGTATAGGACTTTGAAAGATGCCCGGAACTGAGCTGAAGTTTGTATGTCTCCAACTCCTAGAAATAACTTCATGCCCCATCTCCCTTACTTCCAGCTAGTACGGATCACATAATTCCTGACAAAGTTTTGACACAGATTCCCAATTCGGGCATTCAGAACATATAGCACGTTGCTGTAAGCAAGCACATTCTCATTCAAAGTTTCAAGTTACTATGTAGGAACAAGTTTGTATAGGTATTTCAAAGATGCCCAGAACTGAGCTAAACGTTGTATGTCTCAAACTCCTAGAAATAACTTCATGCCCCATCTCACTTACTTCCAGCTAGTAAGGATCACATAATTCCTAACCAAGTTTTGACACAGATTCCCAATTCGGGCATTCAGAATATATAGCACGTTGCTGTAAGCAAGCACATTCTGATTCAAAGTTGCAAGTTACTATGTAGGAACAAGTTTGTACAGGTATTTCAAAGATGCCCAGAACTGAGCTAAGTTGGTATGTGTCCAACCTCTAGAAATAACTTCATGCCCCAACTCCCTTACTTCCAGCTAGTAAGGATCACATAATTCCTAACAAAGTTTTGACACAGATTCCCAATTCGGGCATTCAGAACATATAGCACGTTGCTGTAAGCAAGCACATTCTCATTCAAAGTTGCAAGTTACTATGTAGGAACAAGTTTGTATAGGTATTTCAAAGATGCCCAGAACTGAGCTAAACGTTGTATGTCTCCAACTCCTAGAAATAACTTCATGCCCCATCTCACTTACTTTCAGCTAGTAAGGATCACATAATTTCTAACAAAGTTTTGACACAGATTCCCAATTCTGGCATTAAGAACATATAGCACGTTTCTGTAAGCAAGCACATTCTCATTCAAAGTTGCAAGTTACTATGTAGGAACAAGTTTGTATAGGTATTTCAAAGATGCCCAGAACTGAGCTAAACTTGGTATGTCTCCAACTCCTAGAAATAACTTCATGCCCCATCTCCCTTACTTCCAGCTAGTAAGGATCACATAATTCCTAACAAAGTTTTGACACAGATTCCCAATTCGGGCATTCAGAACATATAGCACGTTGCTGTAAGCAAGCACATTCTCATTCAAAGTTGCAAGTTACAATGTAGGAACAAGTTTGTATAGGTATTTCAAAGATGTCCAGAACTGAGCTAAACTTGGTATGTGTCCAACTCCTAGAAAAACCTTCATACCCCATCTCACTTACTTCCAGCTAGTAAAGATCACATAATTCCTAACAAAATTTGACATAGATTCCCAATTCGGGCATTCAGAACATATAGCACGTTGCTGTAAGCAAGCACATTCTCATTCAAAGTTGCAAGTTACTATGTAGGAACAAGTTTGTATAGGTATTTCAAAGATGCCCAGAACTGAGCTAAACTTGGTATGTGTCCAACCTCTAGAAATAACTTCATGCCCCAACTCCCTTACTTCCAGCTAGTAAGGATCACATAATTCCTAACAAAGATTTGACACAGATTCCCCATTCGGGCATTCAGAACATATAGCAAGTTGCTGTAAGCAAGCACATTCTCATTCAAAGTTGCAAGTTACTATGTAGGAACAAGTTTGTATAGGTATTTCAAAGATGCCCAGAAATGAGCTAAACGTTGTATGTCTCCAACTCCTAGAAATAACTTCATGCCCCATCTCCCTTACTTCCAGCTAGTAAGGATCACATAATTCCTAACAAAGTTTTGACACAGATTCCCTATTCGGGCATTCAGAACATATAGCACGTTGCTGTAAGCAAGCACATTCTCATTCAAAGTTGCAAGTTACTATGTAGGAACAAGTTTGTATAGGTATTTCAAAGATGCCCAGAACTGAGCTAAACTTGGTATGTCTCCAACCTCTAGAAATAACTTCATGCCCCAACTCCCTTACTTTCAGCTAGTAAGGATCACATAATTCCTAACAAAGTTTTGACACAGATTCCCAATTCGGGCATTCAGAACATATAGCACGTTGCTGTAAGCAAGCACATTCTCATTCAAAGTTGCAAGTTACTATGTAGGAACAAGTTTGTATAGGTATTTCAAAGATGCCCAGAACTGAGCTAAACTTGGTATGTGTCCAACTCCTCGAAATAACTTCTTGCCCCAACTCCCTTACTTCCAGCTACTAAGGATCACATAATTACTAACAAAGTTTTGACACAGATTCCCAATTCGGGCATTCAGAACATATAGCACGTTGCTGTAAGCAAGCACATTCTCATTCAAAGTTGCAATTTACTATGTAGGAACAAGTTTGTATAGGTATTTCAAAGATGCCAAGAACTGAGCTAAACTTGGTATGTGTCCAACCTCTAGAAATAACTTCATGCCCCAACTCCCTTACTTCCAGCTAGTAAGGATCACATAATTCCTAACAAAGATTTGACACAGATTCCACATTCGGGCATTCAGAACATATAGCAAGTTGCTGTAAGCAAGCACATTCTCATTCAAAGTTGCAAGTTACTATGTAGGAACAAGTTTGTATAGGTATTTCAAAGATGCCCAGAACTGAGCTAAACGTTGTATGTCTCCAACTCCTAGAAATAACTTCATGCCCCATCTCCCTTACTTCCAGCTAGTAAGGATCACATAATTCCTAACAAAGTTTTGACACAGATTCCCAATTCGGGCATTCAGATCATATAGCACGTTGCTGTAAGCAAGCACATTCTCATTCAAAGTTGCAAGTTACTATGTAGGAACAAGTTTGTATAGTTATTTCAAAGATGCCCAGAACTGAACTAAACTTGGTATGTCTCCAACTTCTAGAAATAACTTCATGCCCCATCTCCCTTACTTCCAGCTAGTAAGGATCACATAATTCCTAACAAAGTTTTGACACAGATTCCCAATTCGGGCATTCAGAACATATAGCACGTTGCTGTAAGCAAGCACATTCTCATTCAAAGTTGCAAGTTACTATGTAGGAACAAGTTTGTATAGGTATTTCAAAGATGCCCAGAACTGAGCTAAACGTTGTATGTCTCCAATTCCTAGAAATAACTTCATGCCCCATCTCACTTACTTCCAGCTAGTAAGGATCACATAATTCCTAACAAAGTTTTGACACAGATTCCCAATTCGGGCATTCAGAACATATAGCACGTTGATGTAAGCAAGCACATTCTCATTCAAAGTTGCAAGTTAGTATGTAGGAACAAGTTTGTATAGGTATTTCAAAGATGCCCAGAACTGAGCTAAACTTGGTATGTCTCCAACTCCTAGAAATAACTTCATGCCCCATCTCACTTACTTCCAGCTAGTAAGGATCACATAATTCCTAACAAAATTTTGACACAGATTCCCAATTCGGGCATTCAGAACATGTAGCACGTTGCTGTAAGCAAGCACATTCAATTCAAAGTTGCAAGTTACTATGTAGGAACAAGTTTGTATAGGTATTTCAAAGATGCCCAGAATTGAGCTAAACTTGGTATGTCTCCAACTCCTAGAAATAACTTCATGCCCCATCTCCCTTACTTCCAGCTAGTAAGGATCACATAATTTCTAACAAAGTCTTGACACAGATTCCCAAATCGGGCATTCAGAACATATAGCACGTTGCTGTAAGCAAGTACATTCTCATTCAAAGTTGCAAGTTACTAAGTAGGAACAAGTTTGTAAAGGTATTTCAAAGATGCCCAGAACTGAGCTAAACGTTGTATGTCTCCAACTCCTCGAAATAACTTCATGCCCCATCTCCCTTACTTCCAGCTAGTAAGGATCATATAATTCCTAAAAAAGTTTTGACACAGATTCCCAATTCGGGCATTCAGAACATATAGCACGTTGCTGTAAGCAAGCACATTCTCATTCAAAGTTGCAAGTTACTATGTAGGAACAAGTTTGTATAGGTATTTCAAAGATGCCCAGAACTGAGCTAAACGTTGTATGTCTCCAACTCCTCGAAATAACTTCATGCCCCATCTCCCTTACTTCCAGCTAGTAAGGATCACATAATTCCTAACAAAGTTTTGACACAGATTCCCAATTCGGGCATTCAGAACATATAGCACGTTGCTGTAAGCAAGCACATTCTCATTCAAAGTTGCAAGTTACTATGTAGGAACAAGTTTGTATAGGTATTTCAAAGATGCCCAGAACTGAGCTAAACGTTGTATGTCTCCAACTCCTAGAAATAATTTCATGCCCCATCTCACTTACTTCCAGCTAGTAAGGATCACATACTTCCTAACCAAGTTTTGACACAGATTCCCAAATCGGGAATTCAGAATATATAGCACGTTGCTGTAAGCAAGCACATTCTGATTCAAAGTTGCAAGTTACTATGTAGGAACAAGTTTGTATAGGTATTTCAAAGATGCCCAGAACTGAGCTAAACTTGGTATGTCTCCAACTCCTAGAAATAACTTCATGCCCCAACTCCCTTACTTCCAGCTAGTAAGGATCACATAATTCCTAACAAAGTTTTGACACAGATTCCCAATTCGGGCATTCAGAACATATAGCACGTTGCTGTAAGCAAGCACATTCTCATTCAAAGTTGCAAGTTACTATGTAGGAACAAGTTTGTATAGGTATTTCAAAGATGCCCAGAACTGAGCTAAACTTGGTATGTGTCCAACCTCTAGAAATAAATTCATGCCCCAACTCCCTTACTTCCAGCTACTAAGGATCACATAATTCCTAACAAAGTTTTGACACAGATTCCCAATTCGGGCA
>NC_080781.1:139918695-139927959 GCF_020826845.1 Diceros bicornis minor | reverse complement strand
ACCCTAACCCTAACCCTAACCCTAACCCTAACCCTAACCCTAACCCTAACCCTAACCCTAACCCTAACCCTAACCCTAACCCTAACCCTAACCCTAACCCTAACCCTAACCCTAACCCTAACCCTAACCCTAACCCTAACCCTAACCCTAACCCTAACCCTAACCCTAACCCTAACCCTAACCCTAACCCTAACCCTAACCCTAACCCTAACCCTAACCCTAACCCTAACCCTAACCCTAACCCTAACCCTAACCCTAACCCTAACCCTAACCCTAACCCTAACCCTAACCCTAACCCTAACCCTAACCCTAACCCTAACCCTAACCCTAACCCTAACCCTAACCCTAACCCTAACCCTAACCCTAACCCTAACCCTAACCCTAACCCTAACCCTAACCCTAACCCTAACCCTAACCCTAACCCTAACCCTAACCCTAACCCTAACCCTAACCCTAACCCTAACCCTAACCCTAACCCTAACCCTAACCCTAACCCTAACCCTAACCCTAACCCTAACCCTAACCCTAACCCTAACCCTAACCCTAACCCTAACCCTAACCCTAACCCTAACCCTAACCCTAACCCTAACCCTAACCCTAACCCTAACCCTAACCCTAACCCTAACCCTAACCCTAACCCTAACCCTAACCCTAACCCTAACCCTAACCCTAACCCTAACCCTAACCCTAACCCTAACCCTAACCCTAACCCTAACCCTAACCCTAACCCTAACCCTAACCCTAACCCTAACCCTAACCCTAACCCTAACCCTAACCCTAACCCTAACCCTAACCCTAACCCTAACCCTAACCCTAACCCTAACCCTAACCCTAACCCTAACCCTAACCCTAACCCTAACCCTAACCCTAACCCTAACCCTAACCCTAACCCTAACCCTAACCCTAACCCTAACCCTAACCCTAACCCTAACCCTAACCCTAACCCTAACCCTAACCCTAACCCTAACCCTAACCCTAACCCTAACCCTAACCCTAACCCTAACCCTAACCCTAACCCTAACCCTAACCCTAACCCTAACCCTAACCCTAACCCTAACCCTAACCCTAACCCTAACCCTAACCCTAACCCTAACCCTAACCCTAACCCTAACCCTAACCCTAACCCTAACCCTAACCCTAACCCTAACCCTAACCCTAACCCTAACCCTAACCCTAACCCTAACCCTAACCCTAACCCTAACCCTAACCCTAACCCTAACCCTAACCCTAACCCTAACCCTAACCCTAACCCTAACCCTAACCCTAACCCTAACCCTAACCCTAACCCTAACCCTAACCCTAACCCTAACCCTAACCCTAACCCTAACCCTAACCCTAACCCTAACCCTAACCCTAACCCTAACCCTAACCCTAACCCTAACCCTAACCCTAACCCTAACCCTAACCCTAACCCTAACCCTAACCCTAACCCTAACCCTAACCCTAACCCTAACCCTAACCCTAACCCTAACCCTAACCCTAACCCTAACCCTAACCCTAACCCTAACCCTAACCCTAACCCTAACCCTAACCCTAACCCTAACCCTAACCCTAACCCTAACCCTAACCCTAACCCTAACCCTAACCCTAACCCTAACCCTAACCCTAACCCTAACCCTAACCCTAACCCTAACCCTAACCCTAACCCTAACCCTAACCCTAACCCTAACCCTAACCCTAACCCTAACCCTAACCCTAACCCTAACCCTAACCCTAACCCTAACCCTAACCCTAACCCTAACCCTAACCCTAACCCTAACCCTAACCCTAACCCTAACCCTAACCCTAACCCTAACCCTAACCCTAACCCTAACCCTAACCCTAACCCTAACCCTAACCCTAACCCTAACCCTAACCCTAACCCTAACCCTAACCCTAACCCTAACCCTAACCCTAACCCTAACCCTAACCCTAACCCTAACCCTAACCCTAACCCTAACCCTAACCCTAACCCTAACCCTAACCCTAACCCTAACCCTAACCCTAACCCTAACCCTAACCCTAACCCTAACCCTAACCCTAACCCTAACCCTAACCCTAACCCTAACCCTAACCCTAACCCTAACCCTAACCCTAACCCTAACCCTAACCCTAACCCTAACCCTAACCCTAACCCTAACCCTAACCCTAACCCTAACCCTAACCCTAACCCTAACCCTAACCCTAACCCTAACCCTAACCCTAACCCTAACCCTAACCCTAACCCTAACCCTAACCCTAACCCTAACCCTAACCCTAACCCTAACCCTAACCCTAACCCTAACCCTAACCCTAACCCTAACCCTAACCCTAACCCTAACCCTAACCCTAACCCTAACCCTAACCCTAACCCTAACCCTAACCCTAACCCTAACCCTAACCCTAACCCTAACCCTAACCCTAACCCTAACCCTAACCCTAACCCTAACCCTAACCCTAACCCTAACCCTAACCCTAACCCTAACCCTAACCCTAACCCTAACCCTAACCCTAACCCTAACCCTAACCCTAACCCTAACCCTAACCCTAACCCTAACCCTAACCCTAACCCTAACCCTAACCCTAACCCTAACCCTAACCCTAACCCTAACCCTAACCCTAACCCTAACCCTAACCCTAACCCTAACCCTAACCCTAACCCTAACCCTAACCCTAACCCTAACCCTAACCCTAACCCTAACCCTAACCCTAACCCTAACCCTAACCCTAACCCTAACCCTAACCCTAACCCTAACCCTAACCCTAACCCTAACCCTAACCCTAACCCTAACCCTAACCCTAACCCTAACCCTAACCCTAACCCTAACCCTAACCCTAACCCTAACCCTAACCCTAACCCTAACCCTAACCCTAACCCTAACCCTAACCCTAACCCTAACCCTAACCCTAACCCTAACCCTAACCCTAACCCTAACCCTAACCCTAACCCTAACCCTAACCCTAACCCTAACCCTAACCCTAACCCTAACCCTAACCCTAACCCTAACCCTAACCCTAACCCTAACCCTAACCCTAACCCTAACCCTAACCCTAACCCTAACCCTAACCCTAACCCTAACCCTAACCCTAACCCTAACCCTAACCCTAACCCTAACCCTAACCCTAACCCTAACCCTAACCCTAACCCTAACCCTAACCCTAACCCTAACCCTAACCCTAACCCTAACCCTAACCCTAACCCTAACCCTAACCCTAACCCTAACCCTAACCCTAACCCTAACCCTAACCCTAACCCTAACCCTAACCCTAACCCTAACCCTAACCCTAACCCTAACCCTAACCCTAACCCTAACCCTAACCCTAACCCTAACCCTAACCCTAACCCTAACCCTAACCCTAACCCTAACCCTAACCCTAACCCTAACCCTAACCCTAACCCTAACCCTAACCCTAACCCTAACCCTAACCCTAACCCTAACCCTAACCCTAACCCTAACCCTAACCCTAACCCTAACCCTAACCCTAACCCTAACCCTAACCCTAACCCTAACCCTAACCCTAACCCTAACCCTAACCCTAACCCTAACCCTAACCCTAACCCTAACCCTAACCCTAACCCTAACCCTAACCCTAACCCTAACCCTAACCCTAACCCTAACCCTAACCCTAACCCTAACCCTAACCCTAACCCTAACCCTAACCCTAACCCTAACCCTAACCCTAACCCTAACCCTAACCCTAACCCTAACCCTAACCCTAACCCTAACCCTAACCCTAACCCTAACCCTAACCCTAACCCTAACCCTAACCCTAACCCTAACCCTAACCCTAACCCTAACCCTAACCCTAACCCTAACCCTAACCCTAACCCTAACCCTAACCCTAACCCTAACCCTAACCCTAACCCTAACCCTAACCCTAACCCTAACCCTAACCCTAACCCTAACCCTAACCCTAACCCTAACCCTAACCCTAACCCTAACCCTAACCCTAACCCTAACCCTAACCCTAACCCTAACCCTAACCCTAACCCTAACCCTAACCCTAACCCTAACCCTAACCCTAACCCTAACCCTAACCCTAACCCTAACCCTAACCCTAACCCTAACCCTAACCCTAACCCTAACCCTAACCCTAACCCTAACCCTAACCCTAACCCTAACCCTAACCCTAACCCTAACCCTAACCCTAACCCTAACCCTAACCCTAACCCTAACCCTAACCCTAACCCTAACCCTAACCCTAACCCTAACCCTAACCCTAACCCTAACCCTAACCCTAACCCTAACCCTAACCCTAACCCTAACCCTAACCCTAACCCTAACCCTAACCCTAACCCTAACCCTAACCCTAACCCTAACCCTAACCCTAACCCTAACCCTAACCCTAACCCTAACCCTAACCCTAACCCTAACCCTAACCCTAACCCTAACCCTAACCCTAACCCTAACCCTAACCCTAACCCTAACCCTAACCCTAACCCTAACCCTAACCCTAACCCTAACCCTAACCCTAACCCTAACCCTAACCCTAACCCTAACCCTAACCCTAACCCTAACCCTAACCCTAACCCTAACCCTAACCCTAACCCTAACCCTAACCCTAACCCTAACCCTAACCCTAACCCTAACCCTAACCCTAACCCTAACCCTAACCCTAACCCTAACCCTAACCCTAACCCTAACCCTAACCCTAACCCTAACCCTAACCCTAACCCTAACCCTAACCCTAACCCTAACCCTAACCCTAACCCTAACCCTAACCCTAACCCTAACCCTAACCCTAACCCTAACCCTAACCCTAACCCTAACCCTAACCCTAACCCTAACCCTAACCCTAACCCTAACCCTAACCCTAACCCTAACCCTAACCCTAACCCTAACCCTAACCCTAACCCTAACCCTAACCCTAACCCTAACCCTAACCCTAACCCTAACCCTAACCCTAACCCTAACCCTAACCCTAACCCTAACCCTAACCCTAACCCTAACCCTAACCCTAACCCTAACCCTAACCCTAACCCTAACCCTAACCCTAACCCTAACCCTAACCCTAACCCTAACCCTAACCCTAACCCTAACCCTAACCCTAACCCTAACCCTAACCCTAACCCTAACCCTAACCCTAACCCTAACCCTAACCCTAACCCTAACCCTAACCCTAACCCTAACCCTAACCCTAACCCTAACCCTAACCCTAACCCTAACCCTAACCCTAACCCTAACCCTAACCCTAACCCTAACCCTAACCCTAACCCTAACCCTAACCCTAACCCTAACCCTAACCCTAACCCTAACCCTAACCCTAACCCTAACCCTAACCCTAACCCTAACCCTAACCCTAACCCTAACCCTAACCCTAACCCTAACCCTAACCCTAACCCTAACCCTAACCCTAACCCTAACCCTAACCCTAACCCTAACCCTAACCCTAACCCTAACCCTAACCCTAACCCTAACCCTAACCCTAACCCTAACCCTAACCCTAACCCTAACCCTAACCCTAACCCTAACCCTAACCCTAACCCTAACCCTAACCCTAACCCTAACCCTAACCCTAACCCTAACCCTAACCCTAACCCTAACCCTAACCCTAACCCTAACCCTAACCCTAACCCTAACCCTAACCCTAACCCTAACCCTAACCCTAACCCTAACCCTAACCCTAACCCTAACCCTAACCCTAACCCTAACCCTAACCCTAACCCTAACCCTAACCCTAACCCTAACCCTAACCCTAACCCTAACCCTAACCCTAACCCTAACCCTAACCCTAACCCTAACCCTAACCCTAACCCTAACCCTAACCCTAACCCTAACCCTAACCCTAACCCTAACCCTAACCCTAACCCTAACCCTAACCCTAACCCTAACCCTAACCCTAACCCTAACCCTAACCCTAACCCTAACCCTAACCCTAACCCTAACCCTAACCCTAACCCTAACCCTAACCCTAACCCTAACCCTAACCCTAACCCTAACCCTAACCCTAACCCTAACCCTAACCCTAACCCTAACCCTAACCCTAACCCTAACCCTAACCCTAACCCTAACCCTAACCCTAACCCTAACCCTAACCCTAACCCTAACCCTAACCCTAACCCTAACCCTAACCCTAACCCTAACCCTAACCCTAACCCTAACCCTAACCCTAACCCTAACCCTAACCCTAACCCTAACCCTAACCCTAACCCTAACCCTAACCCTAACCCTAACCCTAACCCTAACCCTAACCCTAACCCTAACCCTAACCCTAACCCTAACCCTAACCCTAACCCTAACCCTAACCCTAACCCTAACCCTAACCCTAACCCTAACCCTAACCCTAACCCTAACCCTAACCCTAACCCTAACCCTAACCCTAACCCTAACCCTAACCCTAACCCTAACCCTAACCCTAACCCTAACCCTAACCCTAACCCTAACCCTAACCCTAACCCTAACCCTAACCCTAACCCTAACCCTAACCCTAACCCTAACCCTAACCCTAACCCTAACCCTAACCCTAACCCTAACCCTAACCCTAACCCTAACCCTAACCCTAACCCTAACCCTAACCCTAACCCTAACCCTAACCCTAACCCTAACCCTAACCCTAACCCTAACCCTAACCCTAACCCTAACCCTAACCCTAACCCTAACCCTAACCCTAACCCTAACCCTAACCCTAACCCTAACCCTAACCCTAACCCTAACCCTAACCCTAACCCTAACCCTAACCCTAACCCTAACCCTAACCCTAACCCTAACCCTAACCCTAACCCTAACCCTAACCCTAACCCTAACCCTAACCCTAACCCTAACCCTAACCCTAACCCTAACCCTAACCCTAACCCTAACCCTAACCCTAACCCTAACCCTAACCCTAACCCTAACCCTAACCCTAACCCTAACCCTAACCCTAACCCTAACCCTAACCCTAACCCTAACCCTAACCCTAACCCTAACCCTAACCCTAACCCTAACCCTAACCCTAACCCTAACCCTAACCCTAACCCTAACCCTAACCCTAACCCTAACCCTAACCCTAACCCTAACCCTAACCCTAACCCTAACCCTAACCCTAACCCTAACCCTAACCCTAACCCTAACCCTAACCCTAACCCTAACCCTAACCCTAACCCTAACCCTAACCCTAACCCTAACCCTAACCCTAACCCTAACCCTAACCCTAACCCTAACCCTAACCCTAACCCTAACCCTAACCCTAACCCTAACCCTAACCCTAACCCTAACCCTAACCCTAACCCTAACCCTAACCCTAACCCTAACCCTAACCCTAACCCTAACCCTAACCCTAACCCTAACCCTAACCCTAACCCTAACCCTAACCCTAACCCTAACCCTAACCCTAACCCTAACCCTAACCCTAACCCTAACCCTAACCCTAACCCTAACCCTAACCCTAACCCTAACCCTAACCCTAACCCTAACCCTAACCCTAACCCTAACCCTAACCCTAACCCTAACCCTAACCCTAACCCTAACCCTAACCCTAACCCTAACCCTAACCCTAACCCTAACCCTAACCCTAACCCTAACCCTAACCCTAACCCTAACCCTAACCCTAACCCTAACCCTAACCCTAACCCTAACCCTAACCCTAACCCTAACCCTAACCCTAACCCTAACCCTAACCCTAACCCTAACCCTAACCCTAACCCTAACCCTAACCCTAACCCTAACCCTAACCCTAACCCTAACCCTAACCCTAACCCTAACCCTAACCCTAACCCTAACCCTAACCCTAACCCTAACCCTAACCCTAACCCTAACCCTAACCCTAACCCTAACCCTAACCCTAACCCTAACCCTAACCCTAACCCTAACCCTAACCCTAACCCTAACCCTAACCCTAACCCTAACCCTAACCCTAACCCTAACCCTAACCCTAACCCTAACCCTAACCCTAACCCTAACCCTAACCCTAACCCTAACCCTAACCCTAACCCTAACCCTAACCCTAACCCTAACCCTAACCCTAACCCTAACCCTAACCCTAACCCTAACCCTAACCCTAACCCTAACCCTAACCCTAACCCTAACCCTAACCCTAACCCTAACCCTAACCCTAACCCTAACCCTAACCCTAACCCTAACCCTAACCCTAACCCTAACCCTAACCCTAACCCTAACCCTAACCCTAACCCTAACCCTAACCCTAACCCTAACCCTAACCCTAACCCTAACCCTAACCCTAACCCTAACCCTAACCCTAACCCTAACCCTAACCCTAACCCTAACCCTAACCCTAACCCTAACCCTAACCCTAACCCTAACCCTAACCCTAACCCTAACCCTAACCCTAACCCTAACCCTAACCCTAACCCTAACCCTAACCCTAACCCTAACCCTAACCCTAACCCTAACCCTAACCCTAACCCTAACCCTAACCCTAACCCTAACCCTAACCCTAACCCTAACCCTAACCCTAACCCTAACCCTAACCCTAACCCTAACCCTAACCCTAACCCTAACCCTAACCCTAACCCTAACCCTAACCCTAACCCTAACCCTAACCCTAACCCTAACCCTAACCCTAACCCTAACCCTAACCCTAACCCTAACCCTAACCCTAACCCTAACCCTAACCCTAACCCTAACCCTAACCCTAACCCTAACCCTAACCCTAACCCTAACCCTAACCCTAACCCTAACCCTAACCCTAACCCTAACCCTAACCCTAACCCTAACCCTAACCCTAACCCTAACCCTAACCCTAACCCTAACCCTAACCCTAACCCTAACCCTAACCCTAACCCTAACCCTAACCCTAACCCTAACCCTAACCCTAACCCTAACCCTAACCCTAACCCTAACCCTAACCCTAACCCTAACCCTAACCCTAACCCTAACCCTAACCCTAACCCTAACCCTAACCCTAACCCTAACCCTAACCCTAACCCTAACCCTAACCCTAACCCTAACCCTAACCCTAACCCTAACCCTAACCCTAACCCTAACCCTAACCCTAACCCTAACCCTAACCCTAACCCTAACCCTAACCCTAACCCTAACCCTAACCCTAACCCTAACCCTAACCCTAACCCTAACCCTAACCCTAACCCTAACCCTAACCCTAACCCTAACCCTAACCCTAACCCTAACCCTAACCCTAACCCTAACCCTAACCCTAACCCTAACCCTAACCCTAACCCTAACCCTAACCCTAACCCTAACCCTAACCCTAACCCTAACCCTAACCCTAACCCTAACCCTAACCCTAACCCTAACCCTAACCCTAACCCTAACCCTAACCCTAACCCTAACCCTAACCCTAACCCTAACCCTAACCCTAACCCTAACCCTAACCCTAACCCTAACCCTAACCCTAACCCTAACCCTA
>NC_080781.1:139913695-139916195 GCF_020826845.1 Diceros bicornis minor | reverse complement strand
ACCCTAACCCTAACCCTAACCCTAACCCTAACCCTAACCCTAACCCTAACCCTAACCCTAACCCTAACCCTAACCCTAACCCTAACCCTAACCCTAACCCTAACCCTAACCCTAACCCTAACCCTAACCCTAACCCTAACCCTAACCCTAACCCTAACCCTAACCCTAACCCTAACCCTAACCCTAACCCTAACCCTAACCCTAACCCTAACCCTAACCCTAACCCTAACCCTAACCCTAACCCTAACCCTAACCCTAACCCTAACCCTAACCCTAACCCTAACCCTAACCCTAACCCTAACCCTAACCCTAACCCTAACCCTAACCCTAACCCTAACCCTAACCCTAACCCTAACCCTAACCCTAACCCTAACCCTAACCCTAACCCTAACCCTAACCCTAACCCTAACCCTAACCCTAACCCTAACCCTAACCCTAACCCTAACCCTAACCCTAACCCTAACCCTAACCCTAACCCTAACCCTAACCCTAACCCTAACCCTAACCCTAACCCTAACCCTAACCCTAACCCTAACCCTAACCCTAACCCTAACCCTAACCCTAACCCTAACCCTAACCCTAACCCTAACCCTAACCCTAACCCTAACCCTAACCCTAACCCTAACCCTAACCCTAACCCTAACCCTAACCCTAACCCTAACCCTAACCCTAACCCTAACCCTAACCCTAACCCTAACCCTAACCCTAACCCTAACCCTAACCCTAACCCTAACCCTAACCCTAACCCTAACCCTAACCCTAACCCTAACCCTAACCCTAACCCTAACCCTAACCCTAACCCTAACCCTAACCCTAACCCTAACCCTAACCCTAACCCTAACCCTAACCCTAACCCTAACCCTAACCCTAACCCTAACCCTAACCCTAACCCTAACCCTAACCCTAACCCTAACCCTAACCCTAACCCTAACCCTAACCCTAACCCTAACCCTAACCCTAACCCTAACCCTAACCCTAACCCTAACCCTAACCCTAACCCTAACCCTAACCCTAACCCTAACCCTAACCCTAACCCTAACCCTAACCCTAACCCTAACCCTAACCCTAACCCTAACCCTAACCCTAACCCTAACCCTAACCCTAACCCTAACCCTAACCCTAACCCTAACCCTAACCCTAACCCTAACCCTAACCCTAACCCTAACCCTAACCCTAACCCTAACCCTAACCCTAACCCTAACCCTAACCCTAACCCTAACCCTAACCCTAACCCTAACCCTAACCCTAACCCTAACCCTAACCCTAACCCTAACCCTAACCCTAACCCTAACCCTAACCCTAACCCTAACCCTAACCCTAACCCTAACCCTAACCCTAACCCTAACCCTAACCCTAACCCTAACCCTAACCCTAACCCTAACCCTAACCCTAACCCTAACCCTAACCCTAACCCTAACCCTAACCCTAACCCTAACCCTAACCCTAACCCTAACCCTAACCCTAACCCTAACCCTAACCCTAACCCTAACCCTAACCCTAACCCTAACCCTAACCCTAACCCTAACCCTAACCCTAACCCTAACCCTAACCCTAACCCTAACCCTAACCCTAACCCTAACCCTAACCCTAACCCTAACCCTAACCCTAACCCTAACCCTAACCCTAACCCTAACCCTAACCCTAACCCTAACCCTAACCCTAACCCTAACCCTAACCCTAACCCTAACCCTAACCCTAACCCTAACCCTAACCCTAACCCTAACCCTAACCCTAACCCTAACCCTAACCCTAACCCTAACCCTAACCCTAACCCTAACCCTAACCCTAACCCTAACCCTAACCCTAACCCTAACCCTAACCCTAACCCTAACCCTAACCCTAACCCTAACCCTAACCCTAACCCTAACCCTAACCCTAACCCTAACCCTAACCCTAACCCTAACCCTAACCCTAACCCTAACCCTAACCCTAACCCTAACCCTAACCCTAACCCTAACCCTAACCCTAACCCTAACCCTAACCCTAACCCTAACCCTAACCCTAACCCTAACCCTAACCCTAACCCTAACCCTAACCCTAACCCTAACCCTAACCCTAACCCTAACCCTAACCCTAACCCTAACCCTAACCCTAACCCTAACCCTAACCCTAACCCTAACCCTAACCCTAACCCTAACCCTAACCCTAACCCTAACCCTAACCCTAACCCTAACCCTAACCCTAACCCTAACCCTAACCCTAACCCTAACCCTAACCCTAACCCTAACCCTAACCCTAACCCTAACCCTAACCCTAACCCTAACCCTAACCCTAACCCTAACCCTAACCCTAACCCTAACCCTAACCCTAACCCTAACCCTAACCCTAACCCTAACCCTAACCCTAACCCTAACCCTAACCCTAACCCTAACCCTAACCCTAACCCTAACCCTAACCCTAACCCTAACCCTAACCCTAACCCTAACCCTAACCCTAACCCTAACCCTAACCCTAACCCTAACCCTAACCCTAACCCTAACCCTAACCCTAACCCTAACCC